>NW_027015923.1:67500-100000 GCF_036934945.1 Oncorhynchus masou masou | reverse complement strand
GTCTGCCTGCCTGCCTGCCTGCCTGTCTGCCTGCCTGTCTGTCTGTCTGGCTGTCTGTCTGTCTGGCTATCTGCCTGCCTGTCTGCCTGTCTGCCTGCCTGTCTGTCTGTCTGTCTGTCTGTCTGTCTGTCTGCCTGTCTGTCTGTCTGTCTGTCTGTCTGTCTGTCTGCCTGTCTGCCTATCTGTCTGTCTGCCTGCCTGCCTGCCTGCCTGCCTGTCTGTCTGTCTGCCTGCCTGTCTGTCTGTCTGTCTGTCTGCCTGTCTGTCTGCCTGTCTGTCTGTCTGTCTGCCTGCCTGTCTGCCTGTCTGTCTGCCTGTCTGTCTGCCTGCCTGCCTGCCTGCCTGCCTGCCTGCCTGTCTGTCTGTCTGTCTGTCTGTCTGCCTGCCTGTCTGCCTGTCTGTCTGCCTGGCTGTCTGGCTGTCTGCCTGCCTGTCTGTCTGTCTGTCTGTCTGTCTGTCTGCCTGTCTGCCTGCCTGTCTGTCTGTCTGTCTGTCTGCCTGCCTGTCTGTCTGTCTGCCTGTCTGCCTGTCTGCCTATCTGTCTGTCTGCCTGCCTGCCTGCCTGCCTGCCTGCCTGCCTGCCTGCTTGCCTGCCTGCCTGCCTGCCTCTCTGTCTGCCTGCCTGCCTGCCTGCCTGCCTGCCTGTCTGTCTGTCTGTCTGTCTGTCTGTCTGTCCGTCTGGCTGGCTGTCTGGCTATCTGTCTGTCTGTACAGCATTGGGCCCTTGGCTACATAGTGAAGGCCTGTATAAAGCCTATAATCAGACAGTATGTCTGTCAGACTATATAGTGAAGGCTTGACCTGTTCCCATTGCATTGTATTGGTTGATCACATTAGTCTATATGATTGATTTAATCACTGTCACGCCCTGACCTTAGAGATCTTATTTATTCTCTGTTTGGTTAGGTCAGGGTGTGACTCGGGTGCGAGAATCTATGTTTTCTATTTCTTTGTTGTTTTTTTTACGAGTGTGGTTCCCAATCGGAGGCAGCTGTCTATCGTTGTCTCTGATTGGGGATCATATATACGTTGTGATTTTCCGTTGGGGTTTTGTGGGGAGTTATTTTCTGTTTATCTGTTTTGTTGCCTGACAGAACTGTGCGCTTTCGTTTTTTATACTTTGTTATTTTGTTGCGGTGTTTCAGTTTATTAAAAATCATGAACGCCTACCACGCTGCACCTTGGTCCCCTTCTTCAACCCACGAGAGTCGTTACAATCACATTAGTCTATATGGTTGATTTAATTGTATTAGTCTATATGGTTGATTTAATTGTATTAGTCTATATGGTTGATTTAATTGCATTAGTCTATATGGTTGATTTAATTGTATTAGTCTATATGATTGATTTAATTGACCCTGAACACACAGGTGTGTTTTGGTCCCAGATGACACCCTCCTCCCTCTGGACCTTGGTCTAAAGTAGTGCACTATATAGGGAATAGGGCTCTGGTCTAAAGTTGTGCACTATATAGGGAATAGGGCTCTGTCCTAAAGTTGTGCCCTATATAGGGAATAGGGCTCTGGTCTACAATTGTGCACTATATAGGGAATAGGGCTCTGGTCTAAAATGGTGCACTATATAGGGAATAGGGCTCTGGTCTAAAATTGTGCACTATATAGGGAATAGGGCTCTGGTCTACAGTAGTGCACTATATAGGGAATAGGGCTCTGGTCTAAAGTTGTGCACTATATAGGGAATAGGGCTCTGTTCTACAGTAGTGCACTATATAGGGAATAGGGCTCTGTTCTACAGTAGTGCACTATATCGGGAATAGGGTCTAAAGTAGTGCACTATTTAGGGAATAAGGTCTAAAGTAGTGCACTATATAGGGAATAGGGTCTAAAGTAGTGCACTATATAGGAATAGGGTCTAAAGTAGTGCACTATATAGGGAATAGGGTCTAAAGTAGTGCACTATATCGGGAATAGGGTCTAAAGTAGTGCACTATATCGGGAATAGGGGTCTAAAGTAGTGCACTATATAGGGAATAGGGTCTACAGTAGTGCACTATATAGGGAATAGGGTCTAAAGTAGTGCACTATATAGGGAATAGGGTCTAAAGTAGTGCACTATATCGGGAATAGGGTCTAAAGTAGTGCACTATATCGGAATAGGGTCTAAAGTAGTGCACTATATAGGGAATAGGGTCTAAAGTAGTGCACTATATAGGAATAGGGTCTAAAGTAGTGCACTATATAGGGAATAGGGTCTAAAGTAGTGCACTATATAGGGAATATGGTCTAAAGTAGTGCACTATATCGAATAGGGTCTAAAGTAGTGCACTATATAGGGAATAGGGTCTAAAGTAGTGCACTATATAGGGAATAGGGTCTAAAGTAGTGCACTATATAGGAATAGGGTCTAAAGTAGTGCACTATATCGGGAATAGGGTCTAAAGTAGTGCACTATATCGGGAATAGGGTCTAAAGTAGTGCACTATATAGGGAATAGGGTCTAAAGTAGTGCACTATATCGGGAATAGGGTCTAAAGTAGTGCACTATATAGGGAATAGGGTCTAAAGTAGTGCACTATATAGGGAATAGGGTCTAAAGTAGTGCACTATATCGGGAATAGGGTCTAAAGTAGTGCACTATATAGGGAATAGGGTCTAAAGTAGTGCACTATATAGGGAATAGGGTCTAAAGTAGTGCACTATATAGGGAATAGGGTCTAAAGTAGTGCACTATATCGGGAATAGGGTCTAAAGTAGTGCACTATATCGAATAGGGTCTAAAGTAGTGCACTATATAGGGAATAGGGTCTAAAGTAGTGCACTATATAGGGAATAGGTCTAAAGTAGTGCACTATATAGGGAATAGGGTCTAAAGTAGTGCACTATATCGAATAGGGTCTAAAGTAGTGCACTATATCGGGAATAGGGTCTAAAGTAGTGCACTATATAGGGAATAGGGTCTAAAGTAGTGCACTATATAGGGAATAGGGTCTAAAGTAGTGCACTATATAGGGAATAGGTCTAAAGTAGTGCACTATATCGGAATAGGGTCTAAAGTAGTGCACTATATCGGGAATAGGGTCTAAAGTAGTGCACTATATAGAATAGGGTCTAAAGTAGTGCACTATATAGGGAATAGGGTCTAAAGTAGTGCACTATATCGAATAGGGTCTAAAGTAGTGCACTATATAGGGAATAGGGTCTAAAGTAGTGCACTATATAGGGAATAGGTCTAAAGTAGTGCACTATATAGGGAATAGGGTCTAAAGTAGTGCACTATATAGGGAATAGGGTCTAAAGTAGTGCACTATATAGGGAATAGGGTCTAAAGTAGTGCACTATATCGGGAATAGGGTCTAAAGTAGTGCACTATATAGGGAATAGGGTCTAAAGTAGTGCACTATATCGGGAATAGGGTCTAAAGTAGTGCACTATATCGGGAATAGGGTCTAAAGTAGTGCACTATATAGGGAATAGGGTCTAAAGTAGTGCACTATATCGGGAATAGGGTCTAAAGTAGTGCACTATATCGGGAATAGGGTCTAAAGTAGTGCACTATATAGGGAATAGGGTCTAAAGTAGTGCACTATAATAGGGTCTAGGTAGTGCACTATATAGGGTAGGTCTAAAGTAGTGCACTATATAGGGAATAGGGTCTAAAGTAGTGCACTATATAGGGAATAGGGTCTAAAGTAGTGCACTATATAGGAATAGGGTCTAGGTAGTGCACTATATAGGGAATAGGGTCTAAAGTAGTGCACTATATAGGGAATAGGGTCTAAAGTAGTGCACTATATAGGGAATAGGGTCTAAAGTAGTGCACTATATAGGGAATAGGTCTAAAGTAGTGCACTATATAGGGAATAGGGCTCCATTTGGAACCCAACCCTATTATTTATTTGAGCGAAGGACACTACTTAAACAGTATGATCCTGAACCTGCCATGTCCCCCGTCCCTTTCCAGCTCTGTGTCAGGGGGGGTTCGGGAGATAGCAGTAGGTTCCTAATGGTTTCTGTACAGCGGCGGGCTCGCGGGAGTATCATCAAGAACCCTTCTGCCTGCTATTGTAATGTACACTGTGGAATGGCCCTGGCTGACTGGCTGGGGACTGGGATTCTTATCAGAGTGGCAGGCTGCTACAGCGGGCTAGCGTAGCGCCAACACACACACACACACACACACACACACACACACACACACACACACACACACACACACACACACACACACACACACACACACACACACACACACAAAGACTAGGCTAGCAGTTGAGTGTGGCAGGGGCTGGCATTAAATGCTAATAGCAGAGAGCAGCTGACAGTGACCAGAGTAATTATGCTCCTACATTACATCTACAGCACAACGCCTGGCCTGCAGACCTGGGTTCATATAGTATTTGTTGCATTTCAAATTCTTCATCTGTGGTTGATTGAGCTTGCCTGGCACAATAGAACAAAGTAAATAGTCCGAGAAGCCCATACCCCACCCATCTGGTGGTCCAGGCAGGCTCAGCAGAAGCTCAAAGCATTTAAAAGAATGCCGATACTGGGTGAAACCCAGGTCTGGCAGTCAGGCTCAGAAACCCACCCAGACACTGGTCTATTGACCAGATGTATGTATTGGTGCAATCCACAGACACCAGTTAATGTACGTTGTCCGTTCTGAGAACCACGTCTGAGAGCTTGGTGAGAGCGTGGTTGGGATATGGTTATTTTGCATACAACCTTCCCAAAACGTTCTGGGAACGGTGCTGAAAATCCAGCTAGCACATAACGTTCAGAGAACCATACATTTCTTAGGTGGGAATCTCAGTACTTCAGCATAACGCTTACTGCAGGTTTCCTCATGGTCCTGTTTAAAGTCATGTTCTCAGAACATTAAAACCACAAGAAAACATTACAACGTTATTTAAAAACATATACATTGAGTTCTCAGCGCCAACCAATCTCTCTCCTCTATCTTGTTAAGTGGGTTCAGGTGTGATGGCCATGCCCACTGTTTAGCCACAACTGATCTTAATGAGCGCTTGTTTCCATTGAAATGGGGTCTGTTTGAACACAGCTGTGTATGAGTTAAACCTGGCATGCTACAGTAGCTCCATCCAGTGGACTAATGCCATGAATAGTTAACAGACAATAAATGTGTTTGCAAGATTAAAGGCTAAGCAAATTAATGTCCATGTGTATTATCTGTGCCTGGAGTTCAAAACAGTTAACCTAACCTCGCTATTATAACATGTTTTAACCTAACCTCGTTATTATAACATGTTTTAACCTAGCCGTGTTATTATAACATGTTTTAACCTAGCCGTGTTATTATAACATGTTTTAACCTATCCGTTATTATAACATGTTTTAACCTATCCGTGTTATTATAACATGTTTTAACCTAGCCGTGTTATTATAACATGTTTTAACCTAGCCGTGTTATTATAACATGTTTTAACCTATCCGTGTTATTATAACATGTTTTAACCTTAGCCGTGTTATTATAACATGTTTTAACCTAGCCGTGTTATTATAACATGTTTTAACCTATCCGTGTTATTATAACATGTTTTAACCTAACCTAGCCGTGTTATTATAACATGTTCTAACCTAGCCGTGTTATTATAACATGTTTTAACCTATCCGTGTTATTATAACATGTTTTAACCTAGCCGTGTTATTATAACATGTTTTAACCTAGCCGTGTTATTATAACATGTTTTAACCTAGCCGTGTTATTATAATATGTTTTAACCTAACCGTGTTATTATAACATGTTTTAACCTAGACGTGTTATTATAACATGTTTTAACCTAGCCGTGTTATTATAACATGTTTTAACCTAGCCGTGTTATTATAACATGTTTTAACCTAGCCGTGTTATTATAACATGTTTTAACCTAGCCGTGTTATTATAACATGTTTTAACCTAGCCGTGTTATTATAACATGTTTTAACCTAGCCGTGTTATTATAACATGTTTTAACCTAGCCGTGTTATTATAACATGTTTTAACCTAGCCGTGTTATTATAACATGTTTTAACCTAGCCGTGTTATTATAACATGTTTTAACCTAGCCGTGTTATTATAACATGTTTTAACCTAGCCGTGTTATTATAACATGTTTTAACCTAGCCGTGTTATTATAACATGTTTTAACCTATCCGTGTTATTATAACATATTTTAACCTATCCGTGTTATTATAACATGTTTTAACCTATCCGTGTTATTATAACATGTTTTAACCTAGCCGTGTTATTATAACATGTTTTAACCTATCCGTGTTATTATAACATGTTTTAACCTATCCGTGTTATTATAACATGTTTTAACCTAGCCGTGTTATTATAACATGTTTTAACCTATCCGTGTTATTATAACATGTTTTAACCTATCCGTGTTATTATAACATGTTTTAACCTATCCGTGTTATTATAACATGTTTTAACCTAGCCGTGTTATTATAACATGTTTTAACCTAGCCGTGTTATTATAACATGTTTTAACCTATCCGTGTTATTATAACATGTTTTAACCTATCCGTGTTATTATAACATGTTTTAACCTAGCCGTGTTATTATAACATGTTTTCAGAACAGTTTTTAAAAGGTTCTGTTTTACCGGTTATGAAACGTTTGGTAAACCAACTGCCAAGGAACCAAATGTCTGGGTCCATATATGAACTGATGTAACTGTGGGATCTGGATCAACATCTCAAGAGCAGATGACAATGGAAATATACTATAATATCAACTGGGATTTGATTGGATGTTCCTGTCTGCCTGTAATCTTATTCCTGGGTGGAATTGAAAGATAGGGAGACAGCGACAGAGGGGGGAAAGAGAAGGGAGAGAGATAGAGAGAGACAGAGAGAGAGAGAGCAGACTGCAGGAGGTTAACAACTGGTCAGGGGTCAGGGATTAGACTTTCAGGAGGACAGAATGACGGGCTGGCTCTGAAGAAAATGGATTTTCTGTGTTTGTGTTTGTGCTTATTCCTGAGTAGAAGTGAGAGATAGATAGTGAGAGAGACAGAGAGAGAGAGAGAGAGAGAGAGAGAAAGAAAGAAAGAGGGAGAGAGAGAGAGAGAGAGTGAGAGAAAGAAAGAAAGAAAGAAAGAAAGAAAGAAAGAAAGAAAGAAAGAAAGAAAGAAAGAAAAAAGAAAGAAAGAAAGAAAGAAAAAAAAAAAGAAAGAAAGAGGGAGCAATAGAGAGAGAAGTGGAGAGGGAGAAATCTTAAGGAAAGCTTTGACTATGTACAGACTAAGTGAGTATATCCTTGCTATTGAGAGAGGCCGCCGTAGGCAGAACTGGCTCTCAAGAGAAGACAGGCTATGTGCTCACTGCCCACATAATGAGGTGCACTTCCTGACCTACTGTCATATGTATGACCATATGAGAGACACATATTTCCCCTCAGATTACACAGACCTACAAAGAATTTGAAAACAAATCTTAATTTTGAAAAACTCTCATATCTACTGGGTGAAATTCCACAGTGTGCCATCACAGCAGCAAGATGTGTGACCTGTTGCCACAAGAAAAGGGCAACCAGTGAAGAACAAACCCCATTGTAAATACAACCCATATTAATGTTTATTAAAAAATGTTCTACTTTAACTATTTGCACATTACTACAACACTGTATATAAACATAATATGACATTTGAAATGTCTTTATTCTTTTGGAACTTCTGTGAGTGTAATGTTTACTGTTCATTTTTTATTGTTTATTTCACATTTGTTTATTATCTATTTCACTTGCTTTGGCAATGTAAAAATATGTTTTCCATGCCAATAAAGCCCTTAAATTGAAATTGAGAAATTGTGAAAGAGACCGAGAGAAACAGAGTGAACAGATAGACAGACAGTAGAAGGTTAACAACTGGTAGATGTCAGGGGTCAGGGATGAGACTTTCTGGAGAGCAGAATGATGGTGTAGGAGTGAGCTGGGCTGGCTGGCTCTTTGAAGAAAATGACTTTTCTGTGTTTAGTGTCTGTGTGTGGTTGGGTGCGTGTGTGCATGTGTGGGGGTCACAATTACGCCATCACTGGTCACGAGTGTCTGCCTCACCAGCCCTCGCCAGGAACACAGAGGATGATGGGAGGGAAGGAGGTAGTGGTCAGAAGGTCTGCTGGTAATGTGTCTGTTTGGGAGACGAGGGTAGCCAGGCAACGGTGACAAGACGCAATGTGTCATCTTTCCTAACAACTTTCTGTACTCTTTCTCTCTTTCTCTCTCTCTCTCTCTCATCCTGTCTCTGTCATTCTCCTCATCCTGCCCCTCTTATCCTGTCTTATCCTCTGCAGCAGAGGTCTGGGTCTTCCTTTCCTGTGGCAGTCCTCATGAGAGCCAGTTTCATTATAGCACTTGATGATTTTTGCGACTGCACTTTCAAAGTTCTTGAAATGTTTCCTGGACTGACTTACTTTCATGTCTTAAAGCAGTGATGGACTGTCGTTTCTCTTTGCTTATTTGAGCTGTTTCTACCAAATAGGGCTGACTTCTGTGTACCACCCCTACCTTGTCACAACACACCTGATTGGCTCAAACACATTAAGAGGGAAATAAATTTACAAACTTTTAAGAAGGCACACCGGCAGAAGTGCAACTCCAGGTGACTACCTCATGAAGCTGGTTGAGAGAATGCCAAGAGTGTGCAAAGCTGTCATCAAGGAAAAAGGTGGCTTTTTGAAGAATCTCAAATTGTTGATGGAATTTATAGGTTTAATTGAATGACTTGAATATCCCACCCTGAAGCCATATAAGTGTATGAAATGGATTAGAAACATAAAAGTAGACTTAAATAATGTGTGTAGTTGTGTCAGAATTAGTATCTTAAACACAGACTGTCGACCTGACTGGAGATTTGGGAGAGGACAGGGAGTACATCTCAAGGTCCCAAGGTCTCCCTAATCTCTGTCGGCTGGGTAGTGAGACAGTATGTGCGTAGGATACCTACTGTTTGTGTGGAAGTATGTGTGTAGGATATCTACTGTTTGTGTGGAAGTATGTGCGTAGGATACCTTCTGTTTGTGTGGAAGTATGTGTGTAATATCTGTTTGTGTGGAAGATGAGGATACCTACTGTTTGTGTGGAAGTATGTGCGTAGGATACCTACTGTTTGTGTGGAAGATGTGTGATACCTACTGTTTGTGTGGAAGTATGTGCATGATACCTAAGGAGGATACCTACTGTTTGTGTGGAAGTATGTGCGTATGATACCTACTGTTTGTGTGGAAGTATGTGCGTAGGATACCTACTGTTTGTGTGGAAGTATGTGCGTATGATACCTACTGTTTGTGTGGAAGTATGTGCGTATGATACCTACTGTTTGTGTGGAAGTATGTGCGTAGGATATCTACAGTTTGTGTGGAAGTATGTGCGTAGGATATCTACTGTTTGTGTGGAAGATGGAGGATATCTACTGTTTGTGTGGAAGTATGTGCGTAGGATATCTACTGTTTGTGTGGAAGTATGTCAGGATATCTACTGTTTGTGTGGAAGTATGTGCTCCTACAGTTTGTGTGGAAGTATGTGCTATCTACTGTTTGTGTGGAAGTATGTGCGGGATATCTACTGTTTGTGTGGAAGTATGTGCGTAGGATATCTACTGTTTGTGTGGAAGTATGTGCGTAGGATACCTACTGTTTGTGTGGAAGTATGTGCGTAGGATACCTACTGTTTGTGTGGAAGTATGTGCGTAGGATACCTACTGTTTGTGTGGAAGTATGTGCGTAGGATACCTACTGTTTGTGTGGAAGTATGTGCGTAGGATATCTACTGTTTGTGTGGAAGTGTGCAAGGATACCTGTTTGTGTGGAAGTATGTGCGTAGGATACCTACTGTTTGTGTGGAAGTATGTGCGTAGGATACCTACTGTTTGTGTGGAAGTATGTGCGTAGGATACCTACAGTTTGTGTGGAAGTATGTGCGTAGGATACCTACTGTTTGTGTGGAAGTATGTGCGTAGGATACCTACTGTTTGTGTGGAAGTATGTGCGTAGGATATCTACTGTTTGTGTGGAAGTATGTGCGTAGGATATCTACTGTTTGTGTGGAAGTATGTGCGTAGGATATCTACTGTTTGTGTGGAAGTATGTGCGTAGGAAATCTACTGTTTGTGTGGAAGTATGAACCATGCATCGAACAAAAGATCTCAGAAGACCTAAGATTAAGAATGGTTGACTTGCATTAAGCTTGAAAGGGTTACAAAAGTATCTCTAAAAGCCTTGATGTGCATCAGTCCACGGTAAGACACATTGTATATAATGGAGAAAGTTCAGCACTGTTGCTTCTCTCTAGGAATGGTCATCCTGCAAAGATGACTGGAATTCCCAAGTTTATCAAGACATTTTGCAGGAGGATGTTAGGCTCTCTGTCCTCCCATTGAAGCTCAACAGAAGTTGGGTGATGCAACAGGACCAGGACCCATAACACAGAAGTAAATCAACAACAGAATGGCTTCAACAGAAGAAAATAGGCCTTCTGGA
Organism: Oncorhynchus masou masou; assembly: GCF_036934945.1. NCBI lineage: Eukaryota > Metazoa > Chordata > Actinopteri > Salmoniformes > Salmonidae > Oncorhynchus > Oncorhynchus masou. The sequence goes on along the minus strand of NW_027015923.1, from coordinate 89,558 downwards.
GTGGCCCAGTCAGAGTCCTCACCTCAACCTGATTGAGATGCTGTGAAATGACCTCGAGAGACCGGTTCACACCAGACATCACAAGAACATTGCTGAACTGAAACAGTTTAGTGAAGAGGAATGGTCCAAAATTCCTCCTGACCGTTGTGTAGGTCTGATCCGCAACCACAGAAAACGTTTGGTTGATGTTATTGCTGCCAAAGGACGGTCAAATCCAAGGGTTCACATACTTTTCCCACCCTGCACTGTGAATGTTTACACGGTGTGTTCAATAAAGACATGACAGCGTATAATTGTGTGCGTTATTAGTTTAAGCAGACTGTGTTTGTCTATTGTTTTAAACCAGATGAAGATCAGACCAAAAGTTATGACCAATTGATGCAGAAATCCAGATATTTCCAAAGGGTTCACATACTTTTTCTTACCACTGTATGTGTCATCATTGAAAAGCCCAGAATGTCCTCTCAAATGTACAACAGGACCGAACACAGTGGCATGTACGACCTCAGAGATACGGAGCGAAAACACATCTCCATTAGAGACACAAATGAACTGCTGGGTCTCAGAAGGATAAAGTGTGTTTCTGTCTTCCATCTGGGTGGGTTGGAAAAGAGAGATTTAAACCTCGCTACAGGGGGAAACAGGCTGGCTGTCCCATCACCAGATTCAACCCTGCAACCACCTCTCTCTCACACAAACCCAATTCATATGCAAGACAACTGGAATGAAAAGCACAGCAGAAAAAGAGGTGCAAAGCAGGGGTGAATATGTGAACGCTAAATCAAGGTTCGCTCGCTCTATTTTCTGACACCATCTTATAAATATGCAAGAGCTTTTTACGTCAAAGAAAAAAAAAGAGGAAAGAATTATACCGGCACAGCACTTTTATATTCCCTTCTTCTTCTTCTTCTTCTTCTTCTTCTTCTTCTCACACAATGTCAGGTGTCTCTTGCAGGTTACCGTGAGAAATGACATGAATTGTGCTGAGGACCATTTCATTGTTAATGTATTCACTGAACAGGTTTAGTCAGCGAGGCTGTTATGGTTCTCAGCGCTCGCTGCATCGCTCTACACACCTTGTGTAGTCCTGAGAATGTGATCAATTATACCAGTCATTTTGTCAACTATATTCTCCTCTCTCTGCCACTCAGGACACACAGTGCACTGCTGGTGGTAGTCTATCTAGACCCAGTTAATAGACTATCTAGACCCAGTTAATAGATTATCTAGACCCAGTTAATAGACTATCTAGAACCAGTTAATAGACCATCTAGAACCAGTTAATAGATTATCTAGAACAAGTTAATAGACTATCTAGAACCAGTTAATAGACTATCTAGACCCAGTTAATAGACTATCTAGACCCAGTTTATAGACTATCTAGACCCAGTTAATAGACTATCTAGACCCAGTTAATAGACTATCTAGACCCAGTTAATAGACTATCTAGACCCAGTTAATAGACTATCTAGAACCAGTTAATAGATTATCTAGAACCAGTTAATAGACTATCTAGATCCAGTTTATAGACTATCTAGACCCAGTTAATAGACTATCTAGAACCAGTTAATAGATTATCTAGAACCAGTTAATAGACTATCTAGATCCAGTTAATAGACTATCTAGACCCAGTTATTAGACTATCTAGACCCAGTTAATAGACTATCTAGACCCAGTTACTAGACTATCTAGAACCAGTTAATAGACTATCTAGAACCAGTTATTAGACTATCTAGACCCAGTTATTATACTATCTAGACCCAGTTAATAGACTATCTAGACCCAGTTTATAGACCATCTAGACCCAGTTTATAGACCATCTAGAACCAGTTAATAGACTATCTAGACCCAGTTAATAGACTATCTAGACCCAGTTAATAGACTATCTAGACCCAGTTTATAGACTATCTAGACTCAGTTAATAAATGATCTAGAACCAGTTTATAGACTATCTAGACCCAGTTAATAGACTATCTAGACCCAGTTTATAGACTATCTACACTCAGTTAATAAATTATCTAGAACCAGTTAATAGACTATCTAGAACCAGTTAATAGACTATCTAGACCCAGTTAATAGAGTATCTAGACCCAGTTAATAGACTATCTAGAACCAGTTAATAGACTATCTAGAACCAGTTAATAGACTATCTAGACCCAGTTATTAGACTATCTAGACCCAGTTAATAGACTATCTAGACCCAGTTACTAGACTATCTAGAACCAGTTAATAGACTATCTAGACACAGTTAATAGGCTATCTAGAACCAGTTAATAGACCATCTAGACCCAGTTAATAGACTATCTAGACCCAGTTAATAGATTATCTAGAACCAGTTAATAGACTATCTAGACCCAGTTAATAGACTATCTAGACCCAGTTTATAGACTATCTAGAACCAGTTAATAGACTATCTAGAACCAGTTAATAGACTATCTAGAACCAGTTAATAGACTATCTAGACCCAGTTATTAGACTATCTAGACCCAGTTAATAGACTATCTAGACCCAGTTAATAGACTATCTAGACCCAGTTTATAGACCATCTAGACCCAGTTTATAGACCATCTAGAACCAGTTAATAGACTATCTAGACCCAGTTAATAGACTATCTAGAACCAGTTTATAGACTATCTAGACCCAGTTAATAGACTATCTAGACCCAGTTTATAGACTATCTAGACCCAGTTAATAGACTATCTAGACCCGGTTAATAGACTATCTAGAACCAGTTAATAGACTATCTAGAACCAGTTAATAGACTATCTAGACCCAGTTATTAGACTATCTAGACCCAGTTAACAGACTATCTAGATCCAGTTAATAGACTATCTAGACTCAGTTAATAAATTATCTAGAACCAGTTAATAGACTATCTAGAACCAGTTAATAGACCATCTAGACCCAGTTTATAGACCATCTAGAACCAGTTAATAGACTATCTAGACCCAGTTAATAGACTATCTAGACCCAGTTAATAGACTATCTAGACCCAGTTTATAGACTATCTAGACTCAGTTAATAAATGATCTAGAACCAGTTTATAGACTATCTAGACCCAGTTAATAGACTATCTAGACCCAGTTTATAGACTATCTACACTCAGTTAATAAATTATCTAGAACCAGTTAATAGACTATCTAGAACCAGTTAATAGACTATCTAGACCCAGTTAATAGAGTATCTAGACCCAGTTAATAGACTATCTAGAACCAGTTAATAGACTATCTAGAACCAGTTAATAGACTATCTAGACCCAGTTATTAGACTATCTAGACCCAGTTAATAGACTATCTAGACCCAGTTACTAGACTATCTAGAACCAGTTAATAGACTATCTAGACACAGTTAATAGGCTATCTAGAACCAGTTAATAGACCATCTAGACCCAGTTAATAGACTATCTAGACCCAGTTAATAGATTATCTAGAACCAGTTAATAGACTATCTAGACCCAGTTAATAGACTATCTAGACCCAGTTTATAGACCATCTAGACCCAGTTTATAGACCATCTAGACCCAGTTAATAGACTATCTAGACCCAGTTAATAGACTATCTAGAACCAGTTTATAGACTATCTAGACCCAGTTAATAGACTATCTAGACCCAGTTTATAGACTATCTAGACCCAGTTAATAGACTATCTAGACCCGGTTAATAGACTATCTAGAACCAGTTAATAGACTATCTAGAACCAGTTAATAGACTATCTAGACCCAGTTATTAGACTATCTAGACCCAGTTAACAGACTATCTAGATCCAGTTAATAGACTATCTAGACTCAGTTAATAAATTATCTAGAACCAGTTAATAGACTATCTAGAACCAGTTAATAGACTATCTAGACCCAGTTAATAGACTATCTAGACCCAGTTAATAGACTATCTAGAACCAGTTAATAGACTATCTAGACCCAGTTACTAGACTGTAACCTTTGTTTAACTAGGAAAGTCAGTAAAGAAACAAATCTTATTTTCAACGACGGCCTACACCGGCCAAACATGGACGACGCTGAGACAATTGTGCACCGCCCTATGGGACTCCCAATCACGGCCTGATGTGATACAGCCTGGATTCGAACCAGTGTGTCTGTAGTGACGGCTCTGTAGTGTGTGTGTGTGTGTGTGCGTGTACGTCTCATAATATTCACTATCTATCAGTGTGTGTGTGTGTGTGTGTGTGTGTGTGTGTGTGTGTGTGTGTGTGTGTGTGTGTGTGTGTGTGTGTGTCTGTGTCTGTGTCTGTGTCTGTGTGTTTGTCTGTGTGCGTGCGCGCGCGTGTGTGTGTGTGTATGTATCATAATTCTCACTATCTATCAGTGTGTGTGTGTATGTCTGTGTGTGTCTGTGTGTGTGTGTGTGTGTGTGTGTGTGTGTGTGTGTGTGTGTGTGTGTGTGTGTGTGTGTGATATTACTCACTAACAATCAGTGTGAATATGTTCTAATGACCTTGGCTCCTCCGATGCAGAGCGCTGGGCTGAGGGATATGAAGGAACCCTCCATCTACACACACACACACAGGCAGGCAGACAGACAGGCAGGCAGGCACACACACACACACACACACACACACACACACACACACACACACACACACACACACACACGCACACGCACACGCACACGCACACACAGACACACACACAGGCACACAGACACACAGACACACAGACACACAGACACACACACAGTGACACACACATTATGTCACTTGATATGACGACCGAATTCCGCCCTCCTCTCCACTCCAGAGAGTTGTTGTCTGTGATCTGCATCACAATGTCTGTTAAATGTTCCACTTTAGGAAGCGATTATCAGTACAAGGTAAACCGCCAGGTGGGAGAGAGAGAAGGAGAGGTGGGAGAGAGAGAAGGAGAGGTGGGAGAGAGAGAAGGAGAGGTGGGAGAGAGAGAAGGCGAGGTGGGAGAGAGAGAAGGAGAGGTGGGAGAGAGAGAAGGAGAGGTGGGAGAGAGAAGGAGAGGAGGGAGAGAGAGAAGGAGAGGTGGGAGAGAGAGAAGGAGAGGTGGAGAGAGAGAAGGAGAGTTGCTGACGTCCATTTCCACGCCTGCATCACAAATAACACGATTATTTCGGGTCTTGGCAACACGTGTCACCATAGAAACCCTGGTATGTGTCCCAAAAGGCACCCTATTCTCTATGGGCCCTGGTCAAAACTAGTGCACCCTATTCTCTATGGGGCCTGATCAAAAGTAGTGCACCCTATTCTCTATGGGGCCTGGGACTCAAAAGTAGTGCACCCTATTCTCTATGGGGCCTGATCAAAAGTAGTGCACCCTATTCTCTATGGGGCCTGATCAAAAGTAGTGCACCCTATTCTCTATGGGGCCTGATCAAAAGTAGTGCACCCTATTCTCTATGGGGCCTGATCAAAAGTAGTGTACCCTATTCTCTATGGGGCCTGATCAAAAGTAGTGCACCCTATGCTCTATGGGGCCTGGTGAAAAGTAGTGCACCCAATTCTCTATGGGGCCTGATCAAAAGTAGTGTACCCTATTCTCTATGGGGCCTGATCAAAAGTAGTGCACCCTATTCTCTATGGGGCCTGATCAAAAGTAGTGCACCCTATGCTCTATGGGGCCTGGTGAAAGTAGTGCACCCTATTCTCTATGGGGCCTGATCAAAAGTAGTGTACCCTATTCTCTATGGGGCCTGGTGAAAAGTAGTGCACCCAATTCTCTATGGGGCCTGATCAAAAGTAGTGTACCCTATTCTCTATGGGGCCTGATCAAAAGTAGTGCACCCTATTCTCTATGGGGCCTGATCAAAAGTAGTGCACCCTATGCTCTATGGGGCCTGGTGAAAAGTAGTGCACCCTATTCTCTATGGGGCCTGATCAAAAGTAGTGTACCCTATTCTCTATGGGGCCTGATCAAAAGTAGTGTACCCTATTCTCTATGGGGCCTGATCAAAAGTAGTGCACCCTATGCTCTATGGGGCCTGGTGAAAAGTAGTGCACCCAATTCTCTATGGGGCCTGATCAAAAGTAGTGTACCCTATTCTCTATGGGGCCTGATCAAAAGTAGTGCACCCTATTCTCTATGGGGCCTGATCAAAAGTAGTGCACCCTATGCTCTATGGGGCCTGGTGAAAAGTAGTGCACCCTATTCTCTATGGGGCCTGATCAAAAGTAGTGTACCCTATTCTCTATGGGGCCTGATCAAAAGTAGTGTACCCTATTCTCTATGGGGCCTGATCAAAAGTAGTGCACCCTATGCTCTATGGGGCCTGATCAAAAGTAGTGCACCCTATTCTCTATGGGGCCTGATCAAAAGTAGTGCACCCTATTCTCTATGGGGCCTGATCAAAAGTAGAGCACCCTATTCTCTATGGGGCCTGATCAAAAGTAGTGTACCCTATTCTCTATGGGGCCTGATGAAAAGTAGCACCCTATTCTCTATGGGGCCTGGTGAAAAGTAGTGCACCCTATTCTCTATGGGGCCTGATCAAAAGTAGTGCACCCTATTCTCTATGGGGCCTGATCAAAAGTAGTGCACCCTATGCTCTATGGGGCCTGGTGAAAAGTAGTGCACCCTATTCTCTATGGGGCCTGATCAAAAGTAGTGTACCCTATTCTCTATGGGGCCTGGTGAAAAGTAGTGCACCCAATTCTCTATGGGGCCTGATCAAAAGTAGTGTACCCTATTCTCTATGGGGCCTGATCAAAAGTAGTGCACCCTATTCTCTATGGGGCCTGATCAAAAGTAGTGCACCCTATGCTCTATGGGGCCTGGTGAAAAGTAGTGCACCCTATTCTCTATGGGGCCTGATCAAAAGTAGTGTACCCTATTCTCTATGGGGCCTGATCAAAAGTAGTGTACCCTATTCTCTATGGGGCCTGATCAAAAGTAGTGCACCCTATGCTCTATGGGGCCTGATCAAAAGTAGTGCACCCCTATTCTCTATGGGGCCTGATCAAAAGTAGTGCACCCTATTCTCTATGGGGCCTGATCAAAAGTAGAGCACCCTATTCTCTATGGGGCCTGATCAAAAGTAGTGTACCCTATTCTCTATGGGGCCTGATCAAAAGTAGTGCACCCTATTCTCTATGGGGCCTGGTGAAAAGTAGTGCACCCTATTCTCTATGGGGCCTGATCAAAAGTAGTGTACCCTATTCTCTATGGGGCCTGATCAAAAGTAGTGCACCCTATTCTCTATGGGGCCTGATCAAAAGTAGTGCACCCTATGCTCTATGGGGCCTGGTGAAAAGTAGTGCACCCTATTCTCTATGGGGCCTGATCAAAAGTAGTGTACCCTATTCTCTATGGGGCCTGATCAAAAGTAGTGTACCCTATTCTCTATGGGGCCTGATCAAAAGTAGTGCACCCTATGCTCTATGGGGCCTGATCAAAAGTAGTGCACCCTATTCTCTATGGGGCCTGATCAAAAGTAGTGCACCCTATTCTCTATGGGGCCTGATCAAAAGTAGAGCACCCTATTCTCTATGGGGCCTGATCAAAAGTAGTGTACCCTATTCTCTATGGGGCCTGATCAAAAGTAGTGCACCCTATTCTCTATGGGGCCTGGTGAAAAGTAGTGCACCCTATTCTCTATGGGGCCTGGTGAAAAGTAGTGCCTTAAAATGGAACAGGGTGTCATTTGCGACACAGTCCATAATTCATTCAGCTTCAGTAAATCCAAGTCAAAAGCTGTTTATTATTAATTTCCAACATGATAATCCCATGATAATCTCCATCTGCATTATGAATCAGTGTTGAATTGGAGAGCAACGTGTTTATTTCACATATGAGCATATTTACATCAACGCCATAAGAAGAACACTGATGAGAGACATATATACAGGGCATCCTTAGAGAGAGAGACATATATATATACAGGGCATCCTTAGAGAGAGAGATATATATATATACAGGGGATCCTTAGAGAGAGAGATAGATATATATACAGGGCATCCTTAGAGAGAGAGATAGATATATACAGGGCATCCTTAGAGAGAGAGATAGATATATATACAGGGCATCCTTAGAGAGAGAGAGATATATAAATATACAGGGCATCGTTAGAGAGAGAGATACATATACAGGGCATCCTTAGAGAGAGATAGATATATACATATACAGGGCATCCTTAGAGAGAGATATATATATATACAGGGCATCCTTAGAGAGAGATATATATATACATATACAGGGCATCCTTAGAGATATATATATATATATATATATATATATATATAGGGCATCCTTAGAGAGAGATATATATATATACAGGGCATCCTTAGAGAGAGATAGATATATACAGGGCATCCTTAGAGAGAGATATATATATACAGGGCATCCTTAGAGAGAGATAGATATATACAGGGCATCCTTAGAGAGAGATATATATATACAGGGCATCCTTAGAGAGAGATATATATATACAGGGCATCCTTAGAGAGAGATATATATATACAGGGCATCCTTAGAGAGAGATATATATATATATACAGGGCATCCTTAGAGAGAGATAGATATATATACAGGGCATCCTTAGAGAGAGATAGATATATATACAGGGCATCCTTAGAGATATATATATATATATATATATATATACAGGGCATCCTTAGAGAGAGAGATATATACATATACAGGGCATCCTTAGAGATATATATATATATATATATATATATATATATATATACAGGGCATCCTTAGAGATATATATATATATATATACAGGGCATCCTTAGAGAGAGATAGATATATATACAGGGCATCCTTAGAGAGAGATAGATATATATACAGGGCATCCTTAGAGAGATATATATATATATATATACAGGGCATCCTTAGAGAGAGAGATATATACATATACAGGGCATCCTTAGAGAGAGAGATAGATATACAGGGCATCCTTAGAGAGAGATAGATATATATATACAGGGCATCCTTAGAGAGAGATATAGATATATACAGGGCATCCTTAGAGAGAGAGAGATATATATACAGGGCATCCTTAGAGAGAGAGAGAGATATATACAGGGCATCCTTAGAGAGAGAGAGAGATATACAGGGCATCCTTAGAGAGAGATATAAATATACAGGGCATCCTTAGAGAGAGATATATATATACAGGGCATCCTTAGAGAGAGATATATATATATACAGGGCATCCTTAGAGAGAGATAGATATATACAGGGCATCCTTAGAGAGAGATATATATATACAGGGCATCCTTAGAGAGAGAGATAGATATATACAGGGCATCCTTAGAGAGAGAGATAGATATATATACAGGGCATCCTTAGAGAGAGAGAGATATATAAATATACAGGGCATCGTTAGAGAGAGAGATACATATACAGGGCATCCTTAGAGAGAGGTAGATATATACATATACAGGGCATCCTTAGATATATATATATATATATATATATATATACAGGGCATCCTTAGAGAGATATATATATATACAGGGCATCCTTAGAGAGAGATATATATATACAGGGCATCCTTAGAGAGAGATATATATATACAGGGCATCCTTAGAGAGAGATATATATACAGGGCATCCTTAGAGAGAGATATATATATACAGGGCATCCTTAGAGAGAGATATATATATACAGGGCATCCTTAGAGAGAGATATATATATACAGGGCATCCTTAGAGAGAGATATATATATACAGGGCATCCTTAGAGAGAGATATATATATACAGGGCATCCTTAGAGAGAGAGAGAGATATATACAGGGCATCCTTAGAGATAACACCAGTCTAACCCTCTCACCCACTGAACTGTGCTCACAGATAACACCAGTCTAACCCTCTCACCCACTGAACTGTGCTCACAGATAACACCAGTCTAACCCTCTCACCCACTGAACTGTGCTCACAGATAACACCAGTCTAACCCTCTCACCCACTGTACTGTGCTCACAGATAACACCAGTCTAACCCTCTCACCCACTGAACTGTGCTCACAGATAACACCAGTCTATCCCTCTCACCCACTGTACTGTGCTCACAGATAACACCAGTCTAACCCTCTCACCGTGCCCTTAACAACAGAAAAGAACAGCATCCATCTACACCTCCACACATCACTGCTTTTAAATGCCTGAACTCAGGAGTGAGGAGATTTGATTTCTCCATCAGAGCAGAGAGATGGAGGAGATGAGGGAGGGAGTGAAAGAGAGGAGTGGAGGAGATGAGGGAGGGAGTGAAGGAGAGGAGTGGAGGAGATGAGGGAGGGAGTGAAGGAGTCGAAGGAGAGGAGTGGAGGAGATGATGGGGGGAGTGGAGGAGATGAGGGAGGGAGTGAAGGAGAGGAGGAGAGGAGATGAGGGAGGGAGTGAAGGAGAGGAGGAGAGGAGATGAGGGAGGGAGTGAAGGAGAGTAGTGGAGGAGATGAGGGAGGGAGTGAAGGAGAGGAGAGGAGGAGATGAGGGAGGGAGTAAAGGAGAGGAGGAGAGGAGATGAGGGAGTGAAGGAGTCGAAGGAGAGGAGTGGAGGAGATGATGGGGGAGTGGAGGAGATGAGGGAGGGAGTGAAGGAGAGGAGGAGAGGAGATGAGGGAGGGAGGAAGGAGAGGGAGGAGAGGAGATGAGGGAGGGAGTGAAGTAGAGTAGTGGAGGAGATGAGGGAGGGAGGAAGGAGAGGAGAGGAGGAGATGAGGGAGGGAGTAAAGGAGAGGAGGAGAGGAGGAGATGAGGGAGGGAGGAAGGAGAGGAGGGAGGAGATGAGGGAGGGAGGAAGGGAGAGGAGTGGAGGAGATGAGGGAGGGAGGAAGGAGCAGAGGAGAGGAGTGGAGGAGATGATGGAGGGAGTGAAGGGAGAGGAGGGAGGAGATGAGGGAGGGAGTGAAGGAGAGGAGGGAGGAGATGAGGGGAGGGAGTGAAGGAGCAGAGGAGAGGAGGGAGGAGATGATGGAGGGAGTGAAGGAGAGGAGGGAGGAGATGAGGGAGGGAGTGAAGGAGAGGAGTGAAGGAGATGAGGGAGGGAGTGAAGGAGAGGAGGAGAGGAGATGAGGGAGGGAGGAATGAGAGGAGGAGAGGAGGAGATGAGGGAGGGAGTGAAGGAGAGGAGGAGAGGAGGAGATGAGGGAGGGAGTGAAGGAGAGGAGGAGTGGAGGAGACGAGGGAGGGAGTGAAGGAGTCGAAGGAGAGGAGTGGAGGAGATGAGGGAGGGAGTGAAGGAGTCGAAGGAGAGGAGTGGAGGAGATGATGGGGGGAGTGAAGGAGAGGAGGAGAAGAGTGGAGGAGATGAGTGAGGGAGTGAAGGAATGAAAGAGAGGAGTGGAGGAGATGAGGGAGGGAGTGAAGGAGAGGAGTGGAGCAGGGGGTTAACACAGAAAAAAACATCCATGACTGAAAGTGAAGTTGATCTCAGGTCTGTTGTCTGGGGACAAGTTCATCTCCCCTTTCATGTATAAAAGTCATGACCATCATGCTTTAAGGCAAAGAGGATAATTTGGTAAATATTTCACAGTTAGACCAGTCCCAGTCCTCTTGTTTAGGGGGTCGGGGTTCCTCCCCAGGAGAATATTCATGTAGAAGGACTGAGAAGTTCAGAGCTGGTGATTTTTTAAAAGGACATTAATTAATGAATATAAAATGATGCTGATGTCAGCTAAAATATAATTTACAACTCCAATAAGATATTGGTAAAAATTATGTTAAATGATTTTAACATATTGTACCATTTAACCTGTATGGATGGTATATTATCAGCTGTTAAATGATTTTAACATATTGTACCATTTAACCTGTATGGATGGTATATTATCAGATGTTAAATAATTTTAACATATTGTACCATTTAACGTGTATGGATGGTATATTATCAGATGTTAAATAATTTTAACATATTGTACCACCTGTATAGATGGTCCATATTATCAGATGTTAAATGATTTTAACATATTGTACCACCTGTATAGATGGTATATTATCAGATGTTAAATGATTTTAACATATTGTACCATTTAACCTGTATAGATGGTATATCATCAGATGATAAATGATTTTAACATATTGTACCACCTGTATAGATGGTATATTATCAGCTGTTCCATTAGCAGTAAGCATTATCACCTGGAGTCCAGCGGATGCAGCATAGTGGCTATGAAGACACAGGCTGAAGGGGTTTGTCTCCCTGCATTTACCCCATTGGAAACAACATCCTGATTCTTATTATTATAAATATGAATATATACAGAATTATTCATTACTTTTCACTCAAATGTATTTATTTATTTCTATTACAAAGTATGTCATTGCCCTTTTAAGAACCGTCCTCCAAACTCCGGTTGTAAAACAATGATGCGCAACTGAAGGAGTAGAGAAGTAAAGGTGGCAGCAATGGAAAGCTTGGATCCCCCTCTTCTCCTTAACCAATGGAAAGCTTGGATCCCCCTCTTCTCCTTAACCAATGGAAAGCTTGGATCCCCCTCTTCTCCTTAACCAATGGAAAGCTTGGATCCCCCTCTTCTCCTTAACCAATGGAAAGCTTGGATCCCCCTCTTCTCCTTAACCAATGGAAAGCTTGGATCCCCCTCTTCTCCTTAACCAATGGAAAGCTTGGATCCACCCCTTCTCCTTAACCAATGGAAAGCTTGGATCCCCCTCTTCTCCTTAACCAATGGAAAGCTTGGATCCCCCTCTTCTCCTTAACCAAAGCTGAAGTGTCTGTCCTGCCATTGTATTAACAATTGCTGTGCATTGACTGCTTGTGAGAAAATACATGTTTCCCCCCTGAAGCTCTCGCAACTCCACAGTAATATTTCTCCCACAGCCACAAGCCGACTGGGTAAACAGGCAAACTATTCTACTATGGGGTGTGGTGATTCGGTTTTAATACCATGACATGGTAAAACAGCAGCAGTGGAATGTTCCATCCTGAGTGATAAAGTCGAGGCTTTAAATGACTTTGCCAGTAGCTACAGTGGGCGAGACAGCGCTGTCTGAGTGGAGAGCTGCAGGTGGTGCACATTACAGGCTATTTCAATCCCTTCATCTGCACATCGGAGTGTCATCAACAATCATGCATGTCAGTTCACTGCACACAGTGTAATAGAGAATATACAATTGTTGAGAATAAATTTCGTAGAACAGACACGGTTCTGTCTATATTAGACTGTTTCTTCTCCAAACCAGCCTCCACTCTGTAAAACATAGAGAGGACAGGGTGGAGAGAGGAGAGAGAGGAGAGTGAGAGGAGAGAGAGGAGAGAGAGAGGAGAGAGGAGAGAGAGGAGAGAGAGGGGAGAGAGGAGGGAGAGGAGAGAGAGGAGAGAGGAGAGAGGGGAGAGAGGAGGGATGGAGGAGTAGTGTTATTTAGCAACCAGGGTCCTGCCTCCACTCTGTAAAAGGTAAAGTGGGGGAGTTTCATGAAGGCTTTTAGCCCAGTACAGGGACTCACACACACACACACACACACACACACACACACACACACACACACACACACACACACACACACACACACACACACACACACACACACACACACACACACACACACACACACACACCGGTTCCCGCTCAGCTCTGCTCCGCCGCAGGATTGGCTGTCTGGAAATAGCCTTTTGTGTTTTTCAGAAAACAACAGAAGTGGTTTTTTGTGCAGTGCGTGTGTGTGTGTGTGTGTGTGTGTGTGTGTGTGTGTGTGTGTGTGTGTGTGTGTGTGTGTGTGTGTGTGTGTGTGTGTGTGTGTGTGTGTGTGTGTGTGTGTGTGTAGTGGTGCGTGGATCTCTCCTCATTCCTCAGTGCTCTTAAAGCACAGCTCACAGCTCCAGACATAATTGAAACATCCACAGTTTGTGGTCCTGCTGCCGGCAGGCTGGAAGCTTCCTTTATGGGCACTGTGTCCAGCTGTTACAGCTTTACTGTAGCGGAAGCTCCCAGAGAGATGTGGAGGGGCTAGAGATGTGGAGGGGCTGGGAGAGATGTGGAGGGGCTGGGAGAGATGTGGAGGGGCTGGGAGAGATGTGGAGGGGCTGGGAGAGATGTGGAGGGGCTGGGAGAGATGTGGAGGGGCTGGGAGAGATGTGGAGGGGCTGGGAGAGATGTGGAGGGGCTGGGAGAGATGTGGAGGGGCTGCACTCCAGGCAGTGGAGGGAAGGGAGAGGAGCGGAGAGGAGAGGTTTTGAAGGTAATTGAGACAGAGCTCTATGTCGTCTCACAGCTCACTGTAACTTCCTCTGTCCCTGTGTAATTTCCCTTCCAGTTTAGGCTTAACGACATGTTGTGGCGTTGAATTGAAGAGGATAATGTGAATCAATAGAGATCATTATTTCCTGATGTAAGACCTGAATCACATCTCAACCTTCAGGGAATGAACATGAGGTTATTAACTACAACAAGGACAGGTCAACTACACACTATCTATGAGGTCAATAACAACAGGAAGGACAGGTCAACTACACACTATCTATGAGGTTAATAACTACAGGAAGGACAGGTCAACTACACACTATCTATGAGGTTAATAACAACAGGAAGGACAGGTCAACTACACACTATCTATGAGGTCAATAACAACAGGAAGGACAGGTCAAACTACACACTATCTATGAGGTCAATAACAACAGGAAGGACAGGTCAAACTACACACTATCTATGAGGTTATTAACAACAACAAGGACAGGTCAACTACACACTATCTATGAGGTTAATAACTACAACAAGGACAGGTCAAACTACACACTATCTATGAGGTTAATAACTACAACAAGGACAGGTCAAACTACACACTATCTATGAGGTTAATAACAACAACAAGGACAGGTCAACTACACACTATCTATGAGGTTAATAACAACAGGAAGGACAGGTCAAACTACACACTATCTATGAGGTTATTAACAACAACAAGGACAGGTCAACTACACACTATCTATGAGGTTAATAACTACAGGAAGGACAGGTCAACTACACACTATCTATGAGGTCAATAACAACAGGAAGGACAGGTCAACTACACACTATCTATGAGGTTAATAACAACAGGAAGGACAGGTCAACTACACACTATCTATGAGGTTATTAACTACAACAAGGACAGGTCAAATACACTATATCTATGAGGTTAATAACTACAACAAGGACAGGTCAACTACACACTATCTATGAGGTTAATAACAACAGGAAGGACAGGTCAACTATACACTATCTATGAGGTCAATAACAACAGGAAGGACAGGTCAACTACACACTATCTACGAGGTCAATAACAACAGGAAGGACAGGTCAAACTACACACTATCTATGAGGTCAATAACAACAGGAAGGACAGGTCAACTACACATCAGGTTAATAACTACAACAAAGACAGGTCAAACTACACACTATCCATGTAGATAAGTAGGAGGGTTGGCTTTGAATGTACAGCAAACATTAGTTTGGTCTTAACAACACGCGTCTCCATAGAAGCCATGGGATCTGTTCCAAATGGCTCCCTGTTCCCTTTAATGCAATACGTTTGACTAGAACCCTGTAGGTCCTGGTCTAAAGTAGTGCACCCTATTCCCTATAGGGTCTGGTCTAAAGTAGTGCACCCTATTCCCTATAGGCCCTGGTCTAAAGTAGTGCACCCTATTCCCTATAGGTCCTGGTCTAAAGAAGTGCACCTTATTCCCTATAGGCCCTGGTCTAAAGTAGTGCACCCTATTCCCTATAGGCCCTGGTCTAAAGTAGTGCACCTTATTCCCAATAGGCCCTGGTCTAAAGTAGTGCACCCTATTCCCTATAGGCCCTGGTCTAAAGTAGTGCACCCTATTCCCTATAGGACCTGGTCTAAAGTAGTGCACCCTATTCCCTATAGGCCCTGGTCTAAAGTAGTGCACCTTATTCCCTATAGGACCTAGTCTAATGTAGTGCACTATTTAGGGAATAGGGGACTATTTGGAACACAGCTATGGTCACAAATAGACTACAGCCCAACTAATGGAATCGATAAGAGTAGCAAATATTTACAGGGCCAGAGACCCTCAAGACGATCAATTCTAATCTACAAGACAGCACACACACACACACTTCCAATCTATAGAAGACGGAGGGAAGGTTCCACTGTGGCCATCTTTCAGGTTAGGAACTAAATCAAAAACAAGGAGCTTGAAGAACGACACACATATCACCTGTGATGGCTCTTTCATTGGTCAGTCGCACTCAGGCACACACAAACGCACACAGACACACACACACACACACACAATGCCCTTCAACATAAAGTCCTATCTACTTCCTGTGTGACGCCCTGTGACCCCTGGCAGCCTCCTTCACCAAACACATGGAAAGGAGAAGGAGAGGGAGGAGATGAGAGGTGGAGGGTGGGAGGAACACAGCAGAAGAGAGGTGGTATGAGGTGGTGTGTCATTGGTATGTCTGTTTGAGACGGGGATAGAAAGAGAGATGGAGAAGACAGAGAGAGACAGAGGAGGAGAATTGAGCAGTGAAGTTTTATGCCCATGGTCGTATGCTTAGTTAATGTTCTGGATAAAATTACTCAATAAAGTCCATTAACAATTTACGGAACGGAACTCTGTCCACCATCGCGTGTGTTTAATAAAAAAAAGGCTGTGTTCACAGCTCCTGTAGAGTCTCCCTCCCATATCGCCCCTATTCCTCCCCATATCGCCCCCATTCTCCCTCCTCCCATATCGCCCCCATTCTCCCTCCCATATCGCCCCTATTCCTCCCTCCCATATCGCCCCATTCTCCCTCCCATATCGCCCCATTCTCCCTCCCATATCGCCCCATTCTCCCTCCCTCCCCATATCGCCCCATTCTCCCTCCCATATCGCCCCATTCTCCCTCCCATATCGCCCCCATTCTCCCTTCCATATCGCCCACTTCCCTCCCATATCGCCCCCATTCTCCCTCCCATATCGCCCCCATTCTCCCTTCCATATCGCCCCATTCTCCCTCCCATATCGCCCCCATTCTCCCTCCCCATATCGCCCCCATTCTCCCTCCCATATCGCCCCCATTCTCCCTCCCATATCGCCCCCATTCTCCCTCCCATATCGCCCCCATTCTCCCTCCCATATCGCCCCCATTCTCCCTCCCATAGCGCCCCCATTCTCCCTCCCATAGCGCCCCATTCTCCCTCCCATAGCTCCCCAGCCTCCCTCCCATAGCGCCCCCCATTCTCCCTCCCATAGCGCCCCCATTCTCCCTTCCCCATAGCGCCCCATTCTCCCTCCCATAGCGCCCCCATTCTCCCTCCTTCCATAGCGCCCCATTCTCCCTTCCATAGCGCCCCATTCTCCCTTCCATATCGCCCCCATTCTCCCTTCCATATCGCCCCCATTCTCCCTCCCATATCGCCCCCATTCTCTCTCCCATATCGCCCCCATTCTCCTTCCATATCGCCCCCCATTCTCTCCCCATATCACCCCCATTCTCCCTCCCATATCGCCCCATTCTCCCTCCCCATATCGCCCCATTCTCCCTCCCATATCGCCCCCATTCTCCCTCCCATATCGCCCCCATTCTCCCTCCCATATCGCCCCATTCTCCCTCCCCCATATCGCCCCCTTTCTCCCTCCCATATCGCCCCCATTCCTCCCCATATCGCCCCCCATTCTCCCTCCCATATCGCCCCCATTCTCCCTCCCATATCGCCCCCATTCCTCCCCATATCGCCCCCATTCTCCCTTCCATATCGCCCCCATTCTCCCTCCCATATCGCCCCATTCTCCCTCCCATAGCGCCCCCCATTCTCCCTTCCATAGCACCCCATTCTCCCTCCCATAGCGCCCCCATTCTCCCTTCCATATCGCCCCCATTCTCCCTCCCATAGCGCCCCATTCTCCCTCCCATAGCACCCCCATTCTCACTTCCATAGCGCCCCCATTCTCCCTCCCATATCGCCCCATTCTCACTTCCATAGCGCCCCATTCTCCCTCCCATATCGCCCCCATTCTCCCCTTCCATATCGCCCATTCTCCCTCCCATATCGCCCCCATTCTCCCTTCCATAGCGCCCCCCATTCTCCCTCCCCATAGCGCCCCCATTCTCCCTCCCATAGCGCCCCCATTCTCACTTCCATAGCGCCCCATTCTCCCTCCCATATCGCCCCATTCTCCCTCCCATATCGCCCCCATTCTCCCTTCCATATCGCCCCATTCTCCCTCCCATATCGCCCCCATTCTCCCTCCCATATCGCCCCCATTCTCCCTCCCATATCGCCCCCATTCTCTCTCCCATATCGCCCCCATTCTCCCTCCCATATCGCCCCCATTCTCCCTCCCATATCGCCCCCATTCTCTCCCATATCGCCCCCATTCTCCCTTCCATATCGCCCCATTCCTCCCCATATCACCCCCATTCTCCCTCCCATATCGCCCCCATTCTCCCTCCCATATCGCCCCCATTCCTCCCCATATCGCCCCCATTCTCCCTCCCATATCGCCCCCATTCTCTCTCCCATATCGCCCCATTCTCCCTCCCATATCGCCCCCATTCTCCCTCCCATATCGCCCCCATTCTCTCTCCCCATATCGCCCCATTCCTCCCCATATCGCCCCCATTCTCTCTCCCATATCGCCCCATTCTCCCTCCCATATCGCCCCCATTCTCCCTCCCATATCGCCCCATTCTCCCTCTCATATCGCCCCCATTCTCCTCCCATATCGCCCCATTCTCCCTCCCATATCGCCCCCATTCTCTCTCCCATATCGCCCCCATTCCTCCCCATATCGCCCCCATTCTCTCTCCCATATCGCCCCATTCTCCCTCCCATATCGCCCCCCATTCTCCCTCTCATATCGCCCCCATTCTCCCTCCCATATCGCCCCCATTCTCCCTCCCATATCGCCCCCATTCTCCCTCTCATATAGCTCCCCAGCCTCCCTCCCGTAGCTCCCCCAGCCTCCCTCCCATAGCTCCCCAGCCTCTCTCCCATAGCTCCCCAGCCTCACTCCTATAGCTCCCCAGCCTCCCTCCCATAGCTCCCCAGTCTCCCTCCCATAGCTCCCCAGCCTCACTCCCATAGCTCCCCAGCCTCCCTCCTATAGCTCCCAGCCTCCCTCCCATAGCGCCCCCCAGCCTCCCTCCCATAGCTCCCCAGCCTCACTCCCATAGCTCCCCAGCCTCCCTCCCATAGCTCCCCAGCCTCCTCCCATAGCTCCCCAGCCTCACTCCCATAGCTCCCCAGCCTCCCTCCTATAACTCCCCAGCCTCCCTCCCATAGCGCCCCCAGCCTCCCTCCCATAGCTCCCCCAGCCTCCCTCCCGTAGCGCCCCAGCCTCACTCCCGTAGCTCCCCCAGCCTCCCTCCCCTAGCTCCCCAACCTCCCTCCCATAGCTCCCCAGTCTCCCTCCCATAGCTCCCCCAGCCTCACTCCCGTAGCTCCCCCAGCCTCCCTCCCGTAGCTCCCCAACCTCCCTCCCATAGCTCCCCAGTCTCCCTCCCATAGCTCCCCAGCCTCACTCCTGTAGCTCCCCAGCCTCCCTCCCATAGCTCCCCCAGCCTCACTCCCATAGCTCCCCAGCCTCCCTCCTATAGCTCCCCAGCCTCACTCCTGTAGCTCCCCAGCCTCCCTCCCATAGCTCCCCCAGCCTCACTCCCATAGCTCCCCAGCCTCCCTCCTATAGCTCCCCAGCCTCACTCCTGTAGCTCCCCAACCTCCCTCCCATAGCTCCCCCAGCCTCCCTCCCGTAGCTCCCCAACCTCCCTCCCATAGCTCCCCAGTCTCCCTCCCATAGCTCCCCCAGCCTCACTCCTGTAGCTCCCCAGCCTCCCTCCCATAGCTCCCCCAGCCTCACTCCCATAGCTCCCCAGCCTCCCTCCTATAGCTCCCCAGCCTCACTCCTGTAGCTCCCCAACCTCCCTCCCATAGCTCCCCAGCCTCCCTCCCATAGCTCCCCAGCCTCCCTCCCATAGCTCCTCAGCCTCCCTCCTATAGCTCCCCAGCCTCCCTCCTATAGCTCCTCAGCCTCCCTCCTATAGCTCCCCAGCCTCCCTCCCATAGCTCCCCAGCCTCCCTCCCATAGCTCCCCAGCCTCCCTCCTGTAGCTCCCCAGCCTCCCTCCTATAGCTCCCCAGCCTCCTCCTATAGCTCCCCAGCCTCCCTCCTATAGCTCCCCAGCCTCCCTCCTATAGCTCCCCAGCCTCCCTCCCATAGCTCCCCAGCCTCCTCCTGTAGCTCCCCAGCCTCCCTCCTATAGCCCACCAGCCTCCCTCCCATAGCTCCCCAGCCTCCCTCCTGTAGCTCCCCAGCCTCCCTCCCATAGCTCCCCAGCCTCCCTCCTATAGCTCCTCAGCCTCCCTCCTATAGCTCCTCAGCCTCCCTCCTATAGCTCCCCAGCCTCCCTCCTGTAGCTCCCCAGCCTCACTCCCATAGCTCCCCAGCCTCCCTCCCGTAACGCCCCTGCCTCACTCCCATAGCTCCCCAGCCTCCCTCCTATAGCTCCCCAGCCTCCTCCTGCAGCTCCCCAGCCTCCTCCTATAGCTCCCCAGCCTCACTCCCATAGCTCCCCAGCCTCACTCCTATAGCCCACCAGCCTCCCTCCCATAGCTCCCCAGCCTCCCTCCCATAGCTCCCCAGCCTCCTCCCATAGCTCCCCAGCCTCCCTCCTATAGCTCCCCAGCCTCCCTCCTATAGCCCACCAGCCTCCCTCCCATAGCTCCCCAGCCTCCTCCCATAGCTCCCCAGCCTCCTCCCATAGCTCCCCAGCCTCCCTCCTGCAGCTCCCCAGCCTCCCTCCTGCAGCTCCCCAGCCTCCCTCCTATAGCTCCCCAGCCTCCCTCCTATAGCCCACCAGCCTCCCTCCCATAGCTCCCCAGCCCTCCCTCCCATAGCTCCCCAGCCTCCCTCCTATAGCTCCCCAGCCTCCCTCCCATAGCTCCCCAGCCTCCCTCCTGTAGCTCCCCAGCCTCCCTCCTATAGCCCACCAGCCTCCCTCCCATAGCTCCCCAGCCTCCCTCCTGTAGCTCCCCAGCCTCCCTCCTATAGCTCCCCAGCCTCCCTCCTATAGCTCCTCAGCCTCCCTCCTATAGCTCCTCAGCCTCCCTCCTATAGCTCCCCAGCCTCCCTCCTGTAGCTCCCCAGCCTCACTCCCATAGCTCCCCAGCCTCCCTCCCCTAACGCCCCTGCCTCACTCCCATAGCTCCCCAGCCTCCCTCCCATAGCTCCCCAGCCTCCCTCCTATAGCTCCCCAGCCTCCCTCCCATAGCTCCCCAGCCTCCCTCCTGCAGCTCCCCAGCCTCCCTCCCATAGCTCCCCAGCCTCACTCCTATAGCCCACCAGCCTCCCTCCCATAGCTCCCCAGCCTCCCTCCCATAGCTCCCCAGCCTCCTCCCATAGCTCCCCAGCCTCCCTCCTATAGCTCCCCAGCCTCCCTCCTATAGCCCACCAGCCTCCCTCCCATAGCTCCCCAGCCTCCCTCCCATAGCTCCCCAGCCTCCCTCCCATAGCTCCCCAGCCTCCCTCCTGCAGCTCCCCAGCCTCCCTCCTGCAGCTCCCCAGCCTCCCTCCTATAGCTCCCCAGCCTCCCTCCCATAGCTCCCCAGCCTCCCTCTTATAGCTCCCCAGCCTCCCTCCCATAGCTCCCCAGCCTCCCTCCCATAGTGCCCCAGCCTCCCTCCCATAGCTCCCCAGCCTCCCTCCCATAGCGCCCCCCAGCCTCCCCTCCCATAGCTCCCCAGCCTCCCTCCCATAGCTCCCCCAGCCTCCCTCCCATAGCTCCCCAGCCTCCTCCTATAGCTCCCCAGCCTCCCTCCCATAGCTCCCCAGCCTCCCTCCTATAGCTCCTCAGCCTCCCTCCTATAGCTCCTCAGCCTCCCTCCTATAGCTCCCCAGCCTCCCTCCTGTAGCTCCCCAGCCTCACTCCCATAGCTCCCAGCCTCCTCCCGTAACGCCCCTGCCTCACTCCCATAGCTCCCCAGCCTCCCTCCTATAGCTCCCCAGCCTCCCTCCCATAGCGCCCCTGCCTCACTCCCATAGCTCCCCAGCCTCCCTCCTATAGCTCCCCAGCCTCACTCCCATAGCTCCCCAGCCTCACTCCTATAGCCCACCAGCCTCCCTCCCGTAACGCCCCTGCCTCCCTCCTATAGCTCCCCTGCCTCCCTCCCATAGCTCCCCAG
>NW_027015923.1:10000-57500 GCF_036934945.1 Oncorhynchus masou masou | reverse complement strand
TCCTCTGCCTTAACAACACTATCAACAAGGCCAAGCTCGGCTCCTAAAGCACTGCTCTGCCTTAATAACACTATCAACAAGGCTAGCTCCTAAAGCACTGCTCTGCCTTAACAACACTATCAACAAGGCCAAGCTCTCTAAAGCACTGCTCTGCCTTAACAACACTATCAACAAGGCCAAGCTCGGCTCTGCCTTAAAGCAAGCTGCTCTGCCTTAACAACACTATCAACAAGGCCAAGCTAGGCTCCTAAAGCACTGCTCTGCCTTAACAACACTATCAACAAGGCCAAGCTAGGCTCCTAAAGCACTGCTCTGCCTTAACAACACTAGGCTCAAAGCAAACAACACTATCAACAAGGCCAAGCTCAACAACACTATCAACAAGGCCAAGCTAGGCTCCTAAAGCACTGCTCTGCCTTAACAACACTATCAACAAGGCCAAGCTCGGCTCCTAAAGCAATCCTCTGCCTTAACAACACTATCAACAAGGCCAAGCTCGGCTCCTAAAGCACTGCTCTGCCTTAACAACACTATCAACAAGGCCAAGCTAGGCTCCTAAAGCACTGCTCTGCCTTAATAACACTATCAACAAGGCCAAGCTAGGCTCCTAAAGCACTGCTCTGCCTTAACAACACTATCAACAAGGCCAAGCTTGGCTCCTAAAGCAATCCTCTGCCTTAACAACACTATCAACAAGGCCAAGCTCGGCTCCTAAAGCACTGCTCTGCCTTCTTAACAGCACTATCAACAAGGCAGGTCCTACAGGCTCTAGTTTCTACCTTCTTAACAGCACTATCAACAAGGCAGGTCCTACAGGCTCTAGTTTCTACCTTCTTAACAGCACTATCAACAAGGCAGGTCCTACAGGCCCTAGTTTTGTCGCACCTGGACTACTGTCCAGTTGTGTGGTCAGGTGCCACAAAGATGGACATAGGAACATTACAATTGGCCCAGAACAGGGCAGCACGGCTGGCCCGTAAAATGTACACGGAGAGCTAACATTAATAATATGCATGTCAATCTCTCCTGGCTCAATGTAGAGAAGAGATTGACTTCATCACTACTTGTATTTGTGAGAAGTATGGACATTTTGAACGCACCGAGACCTTGTACTGCAGTGGGCTAAATCAGGACCACACAGAGTGAGTCTTGGAAGTCTTCAACAAAACTACCATGTTACAAAAATATACACCTGTACCATGTCAGATATAGAGTTGAAATGTTTTACATTTTGCGTTTGCATCCAAATATTACACTTTATATACATCACAGAAGACTAAAATAGGACAAAACCGTTTGACATAGAAACACCGGATTTTTGTCAGATATAAAAAATAATAATCTTTATTTAATTATGAAACATTGATAATATTCCAAATCATGAGATCAAAGAGGTGCTTTTGGTCATTGACTGTCGGAAAGGTCTAATCTACAAACACACAGCCAGGACACCCTGCATATCCCACGAGACATGCCACCAGAGGTCTCTTCTACAAACACACAGCCAGGACACCCTGCATATCCCACGAGACATGTGCACCAGAGGTCTCTTCTACAAACACACAGCCAGGACACCCTGCATGTCCCACGAGACATGCCACCAGAGGTCTCTTCTACAAACACACAGCCAGGACACCCTGCATGTCCCACGAGACATGCCACCAGAGGTCTCTTCTACAAACACACAGCCAGGACACCCTGCATATCCCACGAGACATGCCACCAGAGGTCTCTTCTACAAACACACAGCCAGGACACCCTGCATGTCTCACGAGACATGCCACCAGAGTTCTCTTCTACAAACACACAGCCGGGACACCCTGCATGTCTCACGAGACATGCCACCAGAGGTCTCTTCTACAAACACACAGCCGGGACACCCTGCATATCCCACGAGACATGCCACCAGAGGTCTCTTCTACAAACACACAGCCAGGACACCCTGCATGTCCCACGAGACATGCCACCAGAGGTCTCTTCTACAAACACACAGCCAGGACACCCTGCATATCCCACGAGACATGCCACCAGAGTTCTCTTCTACAAACACACAGCCGGGACACCCTGCATGTCCCACGAGACATGCCACCAGAGGTCTCTTCTACAAACACACAGCCAGGACACCCTGCATGTCCCACGAGACATGCCACCAGAGGTCTCTTCTACAAACACACAGCCAGGACACCCTGCATGTCCCACGAGACATGCCACCAGAGGTCTCTTCTACAAACACACAGCCAGGACACCCTGCATGTCCCACGAGACATGCCACCAGAGTTCTCTTCTACAAACACACAGCCAGGACACCCTGCATGTCCCATGAGACATGCCACCAGAGGTCTCTTCTACAAACACACAGCCAGGACACCCTGCATGTCCCACGAGACATGCCACCAGAGGTCTCATTCATCATTCATCAGTCAATAGTGATCTAAAGGGTGTAATGACAGTCTGGTCTCATCACCATTCATCAGTCAATAGTGATCTAAAGGGTGTAATGACAGTCTGGTCTCATCAACATTCATCAGTCAATAGTGATCTAATGGGTGTAATGACAGTCTGGTCTCATCACCATTCATCAGTCAATAGTGATCTAAAGGGTGTAATGACAGTCTGGTCTCATCAACATTCATCAGTCAATAGTGATCTAAAGGGTGTAATGACAGTCTGGTCTCATCAACATTCATCAGTCAATAGTGATCTAAAGGGTGTAATGACAGTCTGGTCTCATCAACATTCATCAGTCAATAGTGATCTAATGGGTGTAATGACAGTCTGGTCTCATCAACATTCATCAGTCAATAGTGATCTAATGGGTGTAATGACAGTCTGGTCTCAACAACATTCATCAGTCAATAGTGATCTAATGGGTGTAATGACAGTCTGGTCTCAACAACATTCATCAGTCAATAGTGATCTAAAGGGTGTAATGACAGTCTGGTCTCATCAACATTCATCAGTCAATAGTGATCTAATGGGTGTAATGACAGTCTGGTCTCATCACCATTCATCAGTCAATAGTGATCTAAAGGGTGTAATGACAGTCTGGTCTCATCAACATTCATCAGTCAATAGTGATCTAATGGGTGTAATGACAGTATGGTCTCATCAACATTCAGTCAATAGTGATCTAAAGGGTGTAATGACAGTCTGGTCTCATCAACATTCATCAGTCAATAGTGATCTAAAGGGTGTAATGACAGTCTGGTCTCATCAACATTCATCAGTCAATAGTGATCTAAAGGGTGTAATGACAGTCTGGTCTCATCAACATTCATCAGTCAATAGTGATCTAAAGGGTGTAATGACAGTCTGGTCTCATCACCATTCATCAGTCAATAGTGATCTAAAGGGTGTAATGACAGTCTGGTCTCATCAACATTCATCAGTCAATAGTGATCTAATGGGTGTAATGACAGTCTGGTCTCATCACCATTCATCAGTCAATAGTGATCTAAAGGGTGTAATGACAGTCTGGTCTCATCAACATTCATCAGTCAATAGTGATCTAATGGGTGTAATGACAGTCTGGTCTCAACAACATTCATCAGTCAATAGTGATCTAAAGGGTGTAATGACAGTCTGGTCTCATCACCATTCATCAGTCAATAGTGATCTAAAGGGTGTAATGACAGTCTGGTCTCATCACCATTCATCAGTCAATAGTGATCTAAAGGGTGTAATGACAGTCTGGTCTCATCACCATTCATCAGTCAATAGTGATCTAAAGGGTGTAATGACAGTCTGGTCTCATCACCATTCATCAGTCAATAGTGATCTAAAGGGTGTAATGACAGTCTGGTCTCATCAACATTCAGTCAATAGTGATCTAAAGGGTGTAATGACAGTCTGGTCTCATCACCATTCATCAGTCAATAGTGATCTAATGGGTGTAATGACAGTCTGGTCTCATCAACATTCATCAGTCAATAGTGATCTAAAGGGTGTAATGACAGTCTGGTCTCATCAACATTCATCAGTCAATAGTGATCTAAAGGGTGTAATGACAGTCTGGTCTCCTTAAACTACAGGATTCTTTAATTTCAAGCATCGCTCTTTGTGAGGCTCCTTTGAATATATTTAATTGAGAGATTCCAATGAGAATATTTCTCATTCAAATAAAGAAAAAAGCTCATTTTAATATGAATGATTCCTTTACTGAATGTACTTCCTGCACTCATCAGTGTCTGAGCTTTCACTGATTGTGCCTCAAATGGTACCCAATTCCCTTCCCTGTGTAGTGCACTACTCTTAGCCAGGGCCCATAGGGCAGATGTAGGGGACAGGGAGTCATGTGGAACACACCCACACTCTCTCACCTCTTGTTCTCTCTCTTTATTGAATCAAATCCTCTCTCTCTCTCTCTCTCTCTCTCTCTCTCTCTCTCACACACACACACACACACACTCACACACACACACTCACACACTCACACACTCACACACACACACACACACACACACACACACACTCACTCACACACTCACACACACACTCACACACACACACACACACACACACACACACACACACACACACACACACACACACACACACACACACACACACACACACACACACAGACACACACACACACAGACACACACACACAGACACACAGACACACACACACACACACACACACACACACACACACACACACACACACACACACACACACACACACACACACACACACACACACACACACACACACACACACACACACACACACACACACACACACACACACACACACACACACACACACACACCTGTATGCCAGCTCAGCCTCTTAATCTCTCCCAGCCAATGATTAAGATAGGAGGATATCCTGTGTTGTAATCCCTCACGCTGCTGTTGTGCTACTTCTCTCCTCACACACCAAGACCAATCAGTCTCTCCGCTCCCTTGTTATCAATCTGTTCCCTTCTGTATGATTCAGCTTGAGAGACAGAGGAGACAGAGGAGACGCAGGAGACAGAGAGAGACAGAGAGAGACAGAGAGACAGAGAGAGACAGAGAGAGAGACAGAGGAGACAGAGAGAGACAGAGAGAGACAGAGGAGACAGAGAGAGACAGAGAGAGAAAGAGGAGACAGAGGAGACAGAGAGAGACAGAGGAGTCAGATGAGAGAGAGGAGACCGATGAGAGAGAGATAGAGGAGACAGAGACAGAGGAGATTGAGGAGATGGAGATAGGGAGAGATAGAGGAGACTGATAAGATAGGATAGGATAGGATAAAGCAATCCTTCTCACCCCCCTTAAATGATTTAGATGCACTATTGTAAAGTGGCTGTTCCACTGATGTCAGAAGGTGAATTCACCAATTTGTAAGTCGCTCTGGATAAGAGCGTCTGCTAAATGACTTAAATGTAAATGTATAAGAGAGAGATAAAAGAGACAGAGGACATAGAGGAGGCAGAGGAGAAAGAGATAGAGAAGACAAAGGAGACAGAGGAGATAGAGGAGACGATGGTATCAGTGAAGAGTCAACGAGCATAGCATACAGCTATAGTATTGCTACATCTCTCTCTCTCTCCCTCCCTCCAATTCAATTTAAGGGCTTTATTAGCATGGGAAACATATGTTTATATGTTTATATATACAGAAGTGAAATAAACATTGAAAATGAACCGTAAACATTACACTCACAAAAGTTCCAAAAGAATAAAAACATTTCATGTCATATTATGCATATACAGTACAAGTAGGAAGTTTACATACTCTTCGGTTGGAGTCATTGAAGCATGTTTTTCAACCACAAACATTAGTTTTGGCAAGTTGGTTAGGACATCTACTTTGTGCATAACACAAGTGATTTTTCCAACAATTGTTTAAAGACAGATTCACTTATAATTCACTGTATCACAATTCCAGTGGGTCAAAAGTTTACATACAGTAAGTTGACTGTGCCTTTAAACAGCTAGGAAAATTCCAGAAAATGATGTCATGGCTTTAGAAGCTTCTGATAGGCTAATTGACATAATTTGAGTCAATTGGAGGTGTACCTATGGATGTGTTTCAAGGCCTACCTTATAACTCAGTGCCTCTTTATTTGACATCATGGGAAAATCCAAATAAATCAGCCAAGACCTCGGAAAAAAATTGTAGACCTCCACAAGTCTGGTTCATCCTTGGGAGCAATTTCCAAACACCTGAAGGTACCACGTTCATCTGTACAAACAATAGTACGCAAGTATAAACACCATGGGAACACAAAAGTGCAAATCAATCCCAGAACAACAGCAAAGGACCTTGTGAAAATGCTGGAGGAAACAGGTACAAAAGTATCTATATCCACAGTAAAACGAGTCCTATATCGACATAACCTGAAAGGCTGTTCAGCAAGGAAGAAGCCACTGCTACAAACCTGCCTGTGCTTTGCTGCAGGAGGGACTGGTGCACTTCACAAAACAGATGGCATCATGAGGAAGGAAAATTATGTGGATGTATTGAAGTAACATCTCTAGACATCAGTCAGGAAGTAAAAGCTTGGTCGCAAATGGGTCTTACATATGGACAATGACCCCAAGCATACTTCCAAAGTTGTGACTAAATGGCTTAGGGACAACAAAGTCAAGGTACTGGAGTGGCCATCACAAAGCCCTGACCTCAATCCTCTCTACTATTATTGTGACATTTCAGAATCTTAAAATAAAGTGGTGATCCTAACTGACCTAAGACAAGGAGTTTTTACTAGGATTAAATGTCAGGAATTGTGAAAAACTGAGTTGAAATGTATTTGGATAAGGTGTATGTCAACTTCTGACTTCAACTGTATTCAGTGATGTAATGATGTGCAAATAGTAAAAGGGAAAATAAATAAATATAAACATGGGTTGTATTCACAATTATGTTTGTTCTTCACTGGTTGCCTTCTCCCTCCCTCCCTCCCTCCCTCTAAAGAGTTTAAAGACAGAAGAGAGAGGGGTGCTACCGTATGGTTCAGAGGGTGAGGGTCCTAACCATTAATCCTCGTGGGGGGGGGGGCTCAATCCCTGCTCCCTAGCCAGCCAAGCCTCATCAATCTCTCCCAGGAGATGATCAACAGAGGGTCAAGTGAAGGACAGGGTTAGGGACAGGAACAGGGACCACTGCTCAGACCATATGACTCCTGGCCATTATCTTGGATTATCACCCCAACAGAGGGTCAAGTGAAGGACAGGGTTAGGGACAGGAACAGGGACTGCTGATCAGACCATATGACTCCTGGCCATTGGGAGGAGAGAGGGGAGGGAGGGAGGGAGGGAGGGAGGGAGGGAGAGAGAGAGGAGGGAGGGAGGGAGGGAGGGAGGGAGGGAGGGAGGGAGGGAGGGAGGGAGGGAGGGAGGAAGGGAGGAGGGAGGGAGGGAGGGAGGGAGGGAGGGAGAGAGGGGGGAGGGAGGGAGCGAGGGGGAGGGAGGGAGGGAGGGAGAGAGGGAGAGAGGGAGAGAGGGGAGAGGGGGGAGGGAGGGAGCGAGGGAGGGAGGGAGGGAGGGAGGGAGGGAGAGAGGGAGGGAGAGAGGGAGGGAGGGAGGGATGAGGGGGTAGAACAGAGGATACTGGGTGTTGCTGATAACACCCTGACATCTGTCTCTGTGGAGATGAACTGGTTCTGTACCTGAATTCCAAAAGCCCAGCCAGGTGGGGGCAGAGGGAGGGAGGGAGGGAGGGAGGGAGGGAGGGAGGGAGGGAGGGAGGGAGGGAGGGAGGGAGGGAGGGAGGGAGGAACAGGGAGTTTAGAAGAGAGGGATGAGAAAATAGCCGCTGTAGAGATGAACTTATACCTGACATCCCAAAGCCCAGCAGGATGGGATAGACAGAGGCTGAGTGGGGGTTTTCTCTGTGCAATACAGGGCACTACTTTTGACCAGGGCCCATAGGGAATAGGGTGCACTAC
The DNA here is from genome assembly GCF_036934945.1 of Oncorhynchus masou masou. Taxonomy (NCBI): domain Eukaryota; kingdom Metazoa; phylum Chordata; class Actinopteri; order Salmoniformes; family Salmonidae; genus Oncorhynchus; species Oncorhynchus masou. Next base: position 49,618 of record NW_027015923.1, on the reverse strand, counting down.
TTTAACCCAGGGCCCATAGGGAATAGGGTACACTACTTTGGACCAGGGCCCATAGGGAATAGGGTGCACTACTTTAACCCAGGGCCCATAGGGAATAGGGTGCACTACTTTGGACCAGGGCCCATATGGAATAGGGTGCACTACTTTGGACCAGCGCCCATAGGGAATAGGGTGCACTACTTTGGACCAGGGCCCATAGGGAATAGGGTGCACTACAGTGCCTTGCGAAAGTACTCGGCCCCCTTGAACTTTGCGACCTTTTGCCACATTTCAGGCTTCAAACATAAAGATATAAAACTGTATTTTTTGGTGAAGAATCAACAACAGGTGGGACACAATCATGAAGTGGAACGACATTTATTGGATATTTCAAACTTTTTTAACAAATCAAAAACTGAAAAATTGGGCGTGCAAAATTATATCCGTGTGTGTGTGTGTGTGGAGGGGGGGGCAGCGTGTGTGTGTGTGTGTGTGTGTGTGCATAACTGTGTTGCTTATGAGTTGAGTTGTGTGGTGAAGGGTAGAAGTGTATGTGTGTGTGTTTTGGAGTAGGGAAGTGTGTGTGTGTGTGTGTGTGTGTGTGTGTGTGTGTGTGTGTGTGTGTGTGTGTGTGTGTGTGTGTGTGTGTGTGTGTGTGTGTGTGTGTGTGTGTGTGTGTGTGTGTGTGTGTGGTGAAGGCTAGAAGTGTATGTGTGTGTGTGTGTGTTTTGGAGTAGGGAAGTGTGTGTGTGTGTGCGTGGAGGGGGAGGTGTGTGTTGTGGAGGGGGGGAGTGTGTGTGTGTGTTGTGGAGGGGGGAAGTGTGTGTGTGTGTGTGTGTGTGTGTGTGTGTGTGTGTGTGTGTGTGTGTGTGTGTGTGTGTGTGTGTGTGTGTGTGTGTGTGTGTGTGTGTGTGTGGTGAAGGCTAGAAGTGTATGTGTGTGTGTGTTGTGGAGTAGGGAAGTATGTGTGTGTGTGTGTGTGTGTGTGTGTGTGTGTGTGTGTGTGTGTGTGTGTGTGTGTGTGTGTGTGTGTGAGTGTGAGTGTGTGTGTGTGTGTGTGTGTGTGTGTGTGTGTGTGTGTGTGTGTGTGGAGGGGAGGTGTGTGTTGTGGAGGGGGAAGTGTGTGTGTGTCTGTGTGTGTGTGTGTGTGTGTGTGTGTGTGTGTGTGGAGGGTAGAAGTGTGTGTGTGTGTGCATGTGTTGGAGGGGGAGATGTGTGTGTTGTGGAGGGGTGTGCAAATTATTGTGTGTGTGTGTGTGTGTGTGTGTGTGTGTGTGTGTGTGTGTGTGTGTGTGTGTGTGTGTGTGTGTGTGTGTGTGTGGTGAAGGGTAGAAGTGTATGTGTGTGTGTGTGTGTGTGTTGTGGAGTAGGGAAGTGTGTGTGTGTGTGTGTGTGTGTGTGTGTGTGTGTGTGTGTGTGTGTGTGTGTGTGTGTGTGTGTGTGTGTGTGTGTGTGTGTGTGTGTGTGTGTGTGTGGTGTGTGTGTGTGTGTGTGTGTGTGGTGAAGGCTAGAAGTGTATGTGTGTGTGTGTTGTGGAGTAGGGAAGTGTGTGTGTGTGTGTGTGTGTGTGTGTGGTGGGGGGGGAGGTGTGTGTTGTGGAGGGGGAAGTGTGTGTGTGTGTGTGTGTGTGTGTGTGTGTGTGTGTGTGTGTGTGTGTGTGTGTGTGTGTGTGTGTGTGTGTGTGTGTGTGTGTGTGTGTGTGTGAGTGTGTAGAAGTGTGTGTGTGTGCGTGTGTTGGAGGGGGAGATGTGTGTTGTGGAGGGTGTGTGTGTGTGTGTGTGTGTTGGAGGGGGAGATGTGTGTGTTGTGGAGGGGTGTGTGTGTGTGTGTGTGTGTGTGTGTTGGAGGGAGATGTGTGTGTTGTGGAGGGTGTGTGTGTGTGTGTTTGTGTGTGTGTGTGTGTGTGTGGTGGAGTGTAGAAGTGTGTGTGTGTGTGCGTGTGTTGGAGGGGGAGATGTGTGTGTTGTGGAGGGGGGGTGTGTGTGTGTGTGTGTGTGTTGTTGGAGGGGGAGATGTGTGTGTTGTGGAGGGGTGTGTGTGTGTGTGTGTGTGTGTGTGTGTTGGAGGGGGGAGATGTGTGTGTTGTGGAGGGGGTGTGTGTGTGTGTTGGAGGGGAGATGTGTGTGTTGTGGAGGGTGTGTGTGTGTGTGTGTGTTGGAGGGGAGATGTGTGTGTTGTGGAGGGGGGGTGTGTGTGTGTGTGTGTCTTCCTGTTCCACCAGTGTGTTTTTGCCCAGTACACTCTCTGTCCAGCTAAGTGAATGTAAAGTGATTGCTGTCCCACATAATTTCCCTGCTACTCAGAAGGTATTTGTGTTGAACTCTCTGAAGCCCCTTCACTAAACAACTGTAGACACACACACCTGAATACACACATGCAGTCACTCACACACAGTTACTCACACACAGTTACTCACGCACGATCGCACGTACACACACACACACACACGCTGCCCCCCCTCCACCACACACACACACACACACACACACACACACACACACACACACACACACACACACACACACACACACGCTGCCCCCCCCCTCCACACACACACACACACACCCCCCCCCTCACACACACACACATGCACACACACACGTGTAAACAAATACTCCATCTTCCTCCATCCAAGCCGTTGTCTTTAGAGACAGATGACAGAACCAATCGTATATGGAATCCAACTCCCTTCAAATCAATAATTACCTCAGAGGGACAGAGGGAACTAAACAGTAACTTGCAAATGGATGCAGATGGACCCCGGGACTCAGAGAGACCAGTCCAGATGTAAGTTGAAACGGTACGTTTTTGCTGGTCCCCAGGACATCAGTAGATAAAGAACTCAAAACAAGTGCTATGAGCTGGGATTGAACACGGGGTCTATGGAGCAGGAGCTCGTGTGTACGATCCCTGTAGTGTACGATCCCTGTAGTGTACGATCCCTGTAGTGTACGAAACCTGTAGTGTACGATCACTGTAGTGTACGATCCCTGTAGTGTACGAAACCTGTAGTGTACGATCACTGTAGTGTACATTCCCTGTAGTGTACGATCCCTGTAGTGTACGATCCCTGTAGTGTAGGTTCCCTGTAGTGTACGATCCCTGTAGTGTACGATCCCTGTAGTGTACGATCCCTGTAGTGTACGATCCCTGTAGTGTAGGTTTCCTGTAGTGTACGATCCCTGTAGTGTACGTTCCCTGTAGTGTAGGTTCCCTGTAGTGTAGGTTCCCTGTAGTGTACGATCCCTGTAGTGTACGATCCCTGTAGTGTACGATCCCTGTAGTGTACGATCCATGTAGTGTACGATCCCTGTAGTGTACGAAACCTGTAGTGTACATTCCCTGTAGTGTACGATCCCTGTAGTGTACGATCCCTGTAGTGTAGGTTCCCTGTAGTGTACGATCCCTGTAGTGTACGATCCCTGTAGTGTACAATCCCTGTAGTGTACGATCCCTGTAGTGTACGATCCATGTAGTGTACGATCCCTGACAGAAACTACAACATGAATTAGTTAAATAGCCATTACTATTTATAATTCATCACATCATGGGTGAGCTCACCGTTGATCAAAATAATAAAACAAAGAAATAGTAAAAAACTTTCTAGAAATCAAAAATCTAGAAACTGTCACGTTCTGACCTTTATTTCCTTTGTTTTGTCTTTATTTAGTATGGTCAGGGCGTGAGTTGGGTGGGCAGTCTGTTTGTTTTGTCTTTATTTAGTATGGTCAGGGCGTGAGTTGGGGTGGGCAGTCTATGTTTGATTTTCTATGATTTGGGATTTCTATGTTTCGGCCTAGTATGGTTCTCAATCAGAGGCAGGTGTGATTAGTTGTCTCTGATTGAGAATCATACTGAGGTAGCCTGGGTTGCACTGTGTGTTTGTGGGTGATTGTCTATGTTGATGACTTGTTTCAGTGCAGCTCGCATTAGCTTCACGGTTGTTATTTTGTTTACTGGTTTTTGTATAGTGTTTCTGTGTTCAGTTCTTTCTTTAATTAAAACATTCAACATGAACACACATCACACAGCATTTTGGTCTTTTGATCCTTCTCGCCTCTCCTCTTCAGATGAAGAGGAAGACGAACGTGACAGACCCCAAGCACACTTCCAAAGTTGTGACTAAATGGCTTAAGGACCACAAAGTCAAGGTACTGGAGTGGCCATCACAAAGCCCTGACCTCAATCCCATAGAAAATGTGTGGACAGAACTGAAAAAGCGTGTGCGAGCAAGGAGGCCTACAAGCCTGACTTATTCACACCAGCTCTGTCAGGAGGAATGGGACAAAAGTCACCCAACTTATTGAATATATGTCAACTTCTGACCCACTGGGAATGTGATGAAAGAAATAAAAACTGAAATAAATCATTCTCTCTACTATTATTCTGTTTTTATTTCACATTCTCAAAATAAAGTGGTGATCCTAACTGACCTAAAGACAGGGAATTTTTACTAGGTTTAGATGTCAGGAATTGTGAAAGACTGAGTTGAAATGTATTTGGCGAAGCTGTATTTGGCTAAGATGTATCCTACTCTGTGTTCTGGACGCTCTCCATAGCTACCATCTCCATAGCTACCATCTCCATAGCTATTAATGTTAACATAATAAGAGGAAACCGGGAAGATTATGGACCAGGCAGACTATGGACCAGCAGACTATAGACCAGGCAGACTATAGACCAGGCAGACTATAGACCAGGCAGACTATACACCAGGCAGACTATAGACCAGGCAGACTATAAACCAGGCAGACTATGGACCAGCAGACTATAGACCAGGCAGACTATGGACCAGCAGACTATAGACCAGCAGACTATAGACCAGGCAGACTATGGACCAGCAGACTATAGACCAGGCAGACTATAGACCAGGCAGACTATGGACCAGGCAGACTATGGACCAGCAGACTATAGACCAGGCAGACTATAGACCAGGCAGACTATGGACCAGGCAGACTATGGACCAGCAGACTATAGACCAGCAGACTATAGACCAGGCAGACTATAGACCAGCAGACTATAGACCAGGCAGACTATGGACCAGGCAGACTATAGACCAGGCAGACTATAGACCAGCAGACTATAGACCAGGCAGACTATAGACCAGCAGACTATAGTCCAGGCAGACTATAGACCAGGCAGACTATAGACCAGGCAGACTATAGACCAGGCAGACTATACACCAGGCAGACTATAGACCAGGCAGACTATAAACCAGGCAGACTATGGACCAGCAGACTATAGACCAGGCAGACTATGGACCAGCAGACTATGGACCAGGCAGACTATAGACCAGGCAGACTATAGACCAGGCAGACTATAGACCAGGCAGACTATGGACCAGCAGACTATAGACCAGGCAGACTATAGACCAGGCAGACTATAGACCAGCAGACTATAGACCAGGCAGACTATGGACCAGGCAGACTATAGACCAGGCAGACTATAGACCAGCAGACTATAGACCAGGCAGACTATAGACCAGGCAGACTATAGACCAGGCAGACTATGGACCAGGCAGACTATGGACCAGGCAGACTATGGACCAGCAGACTATAGACCAGGCAGACTATAGACCAGGCAGACTATACACCAGGCAGACTATAGACCAGGCAGACTATAGACCAGGCAGACTATGGACCAGGCAGACTATAGACCAGGCAGACTATACACCAGGCAGACTATACACCAGGCAGACTATAGACCAGGCAGACTATAGACCAGGCAGACTATGGACCAGGCAGACTATGGACCAGCAGACTATAGACCAGGCAGACTATAGACCAGGCAGACTATACACCAGGCAGACTATAGACCAGGCAGACTATAGACCAGGCAGACTATGGACCAGGCAGACTATAAACCAGGCAGACTATGGACCAGCAGACTATAGACCAGGCAGACTATGGACCAGCAGACTATGGACCAGGCAGACTATAGACCAGGCAGACTATAGACCAGGCAGACTATAGACCAGGCAGACTATGGACCAGCAGACTATAGACCAGCAGACTATAGACCAGGCAGACTATAGACCAGCAGACTATAGACCAGGCAGACTATGGACCAGGCAGACTATAGACCAGGCAGACTATAGACCAGCAGACTATAGACCAGGCAGACTATAGACCAGGCAGACTATAGACCAGGCAGACTATGGACCAGGCAGACTATGGACCAGGCAGACTATGGACCAGGCAGACTATAGACCAGGCAGACTATAGACCAGGCAGACTATACACCAGGCAGACTATAGACCAGGCAGACTATAGACCAGGCAGACTATACACCAGGCAGACTATACACCAGGCAGACTATAGACCAGGCAGACTATAGACCAGGCAGACTATGGACCAGGCAGACTATGGACCAGCAGACTATAGACCAGGCAGACTATAGACCAGGCAGACTATACACCAGGCAGACTATAGACCAGGCAGACTATAGACCAGGCAGACTATGGACCAGGCAGACTATACACCAGGCAGACTATACACCAGGCAGACTATACACCAGGCAGACTATACACCAGGCAGACAATAGACCAGGCAGACTATAGACCAGGCAGACTATGGACCAGGCAGACTATAGACCAGGCAGACTATAGACCAGCAGACTATAGACCAGGCAGACTATAGACCAGGCAGACTATAGACCAGGCAGACTATGGACCAGGCAGACTATAGACCAGGCAGACTATGGACCAGCAGACTATAGACCAGGCAGACTATAGACCAGGCAGACTATAGACCAGGCAGGCTATAGACCAGGCAGACTATAGACCAGGCAGACTATGGACCAGGCAGACTATAGACCAGGCAGACTATACACCAGGCAGACTATACACCAGGCAGACAATAGACCAACAGACTATAGACCAGGCAGACTATAGACCAGCAGACTATACACCAGGCAGACTATAGACCAGGCAGACTATAGACCAGGCAGACTATGGACCAGGCAGACTATATACCAGGCAGACTATGGACCAGCAGACTATAGACCAGGCAGACTATAGACCAGGCAGACTATAGACCAGGCAGACTATACACCAGGCAGACTATAGACCAGGCAGACTATACACCAGGCAGACTATAGACCAGGCAGACTATAGACCAGGCAGACTATAGACCAGGCAGACTATGGACCAGCAGACTATAGACCAGCAGACTATAGACCAGGCAGACGATAGACCAGGCAGACTATACACCAGGCAGACTATAGACCAGGCAGACTATAGACCAGGCAGACTATGGACCAGGCAGACTATAGACCAGGCAGACTATAGACCAGGCAGACTATGGACCAGCAGACGATAGACCAGGCAGACTATAGACCAGGCAGACTATAGACCAGGCAGACTATAGACCAGGCAGACTATACACCAGGCAGACTATAGACCAGGCAGACTATAGACCAGGCAGACAATGGACCAGCAGACTATAGACCAGCAGACTATAGACCAGGCAGACTATAGACCAGGCAGACTATAGACCAGGCAGACTATAGACCAGGCAGACTATAGACCAGGCAGACTATGGACCAGGCAGACTATGGACCAGCAGACTATGGACCAGGCAGACTATGGACCAGGCAGACTGTAGACCAGGCAGACTGTGGACCAGGCAGACTATAGACCAGGCAGACTATAGACCAGGCAGACTGTGGACCAGGCAGACTATGGACCAGGCAGACTATAGACCAGGCAGACTATGGACCAGGCAGACTATAGACCAGCAGACTATAGACCAGGCAGACTATGGACCAGGCAGACTATAGACCAGGCAGACTATGGACCAGGCAGACTATAGACCAGCAGACTATAGACCAGGCAGACTATGGACCAGGCAGACTATGGACCGGGCAGACTGTGGACCAGGCAGACTATGGACCAGCAGACTATAGACCAGGCAGACTATGGACCAGACAGACAATGGACCAGCAGACTATAGACCAGGCAGACTGTGGACCAGGCAGACTATGGACCAGCAGACTATAGACCAGGCAGACTATTGACCAGGCAGACTATAGACCAGCAGACTATAGACCAGGCAGACTATGGACCAGCAGACTATAGACCAGGCAGACTATAGACCAGGCAGACTATGGACCAGGCAGACTATAGACCAGGCAGACTATAGACCAGCAGACTATAGACCAGGCAGACTATAGACCAGCAGACTATAGACCAGGCAGACTATAGACCAGCAGACTATAGACCAGGCAGACTATAGACCAGGCAGACTATGGACCAGGCAGACTATAGACCAGGCAGACTATAGACCAGGCAGACTATGGACCAGCAGACTATAGACCAGGCAGACTATAGACCAGGCAGACTATGGACCAGGCAGACTATAGACCAGGCAGACTATGGACCAGGCAGACTATAGACCAGGCAGACTATAGACCAGGCAGACTATGGACCAGCAGACTATGGACCAGGCAGACTGTGGACCAGGCAGACTATAGACCAGGCAGACTATAGACCAGGCAGACTGTGGACCAGGCAGACTATAGACCAGCAGACTATAGACCAGGCAGACTATGGACCAGGCAGACTATGGACCAGGCAGACTGTGGACCAGGCAGACTATGGACCAGGCAGACTATGGACCAGGCAGACTGTGGACCAGGCAGACTATGGACCAGGCAGACTGTGGACCAGGCAGACTATGGACCAGGCAGACTGTGGACCAGGCAGACTATGGACCACACTGTACCAGATGTTTCGGGATGCTTTTGTGCTGATGTTGCTGTTGTTTAAATACCAATGTCTCCTCCCAACAAACACAGAGTGTGGATGCTGAAATGGCTACAGTGGTGGTGATGATAAATGCTTTGTGATTATTAAACTCTCATCTACACTCCAAAAAAAAGAGAAAAGACAATCTCCCCCCGGAGTTGAAGGAAAACAAATGGAGGGAACCATCCCTGTGGGTCCCAAATGCCAACCTATTCCCTAAATTATAGCTCTATGGGGCCCTGGTCAAAAGTAGTGCACTATATGGGGAACAGGGTGTCATTTGGGACACTGTAGAGTTCAGTGTTATAGTTGTGCTGGGATGTGCTGAATGTTCACTTCAGCCTGCTGCTGCCTGGCCTCATAGTGCTGCATCCCAAATGGAACCATATGCTCTTTATAGTGCCCTTGTTTTGACCAGGGCCCATAGAGCTCTGGCCAAAAGTAGTGCACTATGTAAGGAATAGGGTGCAATTAGGGACGGAGGTCCAGTCCACTAGACCAAACATGATGTCACACACCCTACAGTAACGGAATGTGCTCTCTCGTTGTCTCTCTCTCTCCTGTGAGTGTGTGTGTGAGTGTGAGTGTTGCCTGGGTCAGTGGTGTGTGTGTGCGCGTGCGTGCGTGCGTGCGTGCGTGTGTGTGAGTGTGTGTGTGTGTGTGTGTTTATAGTCATCTACATTGCAGCCCTCAGGGCTATTCCTATTACTGATTACATCAACAGTCAGTTATAAAATAAAATATGTATTTGTTATATTTATTGACCCTTATTTTACCAGGTAAATCAGTGTTTCCCAAACTCAGTCCTGGGGAACGCAATGGGTGCATGTTTTAGTTTTTTGCCCGAGCACTACACAGCTCATTATAATAATCAAAGCTTGCTGATGAGTTCATTATTTGAATCAGCAGTGTAGTGTTAGAGCAAAAAACTAAACATGCACCCAGGACTGAGTTTGGGAAGCACATTGTATTTTACAGCAACGACCTGGGGAAGAGTTAAAGTGGAGAGAGGATGAATGAGCCAATTGGAAGCTGGGGATGATTAGGTGGCCATGATGGTAATTCCCAAAGGGTTAGGGATTGTCCTTATCTATATTACAGTGTGATGGTAATACCCAAGGGATAGGGGCTGTCATTATCTATATTACAGTGTGATGGTAATCCCCAAGGGTTAGGGGCTGTCATTATCCATATTACAGTGTGATGGTAATCCCCAAGGGATAGGGGCTGTCATTATCCATATTACAGTGTGATGGTAATCCCCAAGGGTTAGGGGCTGTCATTATCCATATTACAGTGTGATGGTAATCCCCAAGGGTTAGGGGCTGTCATTATCTATATTACAGTGTGATGTAATCCCCTAGGGATAGGGGCTGTCATTATCCATATTACAGTGTGATGTAATCCCCAAGGGTTAGGGGCTGTCATTATCTATATTACAGTGTGATGGTAATCCCCAAGGGTTAGGGGCTGTCATTATCTATATTACAGTGTGATGGTAATCCCCAAGGGTTAGGGGCTGTCATTATCTATATTACAGTGTGATAGTAATCCCCAAGGGTTAGGGGCTATCATTATCTATATTACAGTGTTATGGTAACCCCCAAGGGATAGGGGCTGTCATTATCTATACTACAGTGTGATGGTACAGTAATCCCCAAGGGTTAGGGGCTGTCATTATCTATATTGCAGTGTGATGGTAATCCCCAAGGGATAGGGGCTGTCATTATCTATATTACAGTGTGATGGTAATCCCCAAGGGTTAGGGGCTGTCATTATCTATATTACAGTGTGATGGTAATCCCCAAGGGATAGGGGCTGTCATTATCTATATTACAGTGTGATGGTAATCCCCAAGGGTTAGGGGCTGTCATTATCTACATTACAGTGTGATGGTAATCCCCAAGGGATAGGGGCTGTCATTATCTAAATTACAGTGTGATGGTAAACCCAAAGGGTTAGGGGCTGTCATTATTTATATTACAGTGTGATGGTAATCCCCAAGGGTTAGGGGCTGTCATTATCTATACTACAGTGTGATGGTACAGTAATCCCCAAGGGTTAGGGGCTGTCATTATCTATATTACAGTGTGATGTTAATCCCCAAGGGATAGGGGCTGTCATTATCTATACTACAGTGTGATGGTACAGTAATCCCCAAGGGATAGGGGCTGTCATTATCTAAATTACAGTGTGATGGTAAACCCAAAGGGTTAGGGATTGTCATTATCCATATTACAGTGTGATGGTAATCCCCAAGGGTTAGGGGCTGTCATTATCTATATTACAGTGTGATGGTAATCCCCAAGGGTTAGGGGCTGTCATTATCTATATTATAGTGTGATGGTAATCCCCAAGGGTTAGGGGCTGTCATTATCTATATTACAGTGTGATGGTACAGTAATCCCCAAGGGTTAGGGGCTGTCATTATCTATATTACAGTGTGATGGTACAGTAATCCCCAAGGGTTAGGGGCTGTCATTATCTATATTACAGTGTGATAGTAGTCCCCAAGGGTTAGGGCCTCGCGGTAAAGAGAAGGTGTGGTTAAGAGCAGGTTGCCTAGCGCTAAAGGGCAGGTAGCCTAGTGGTTAAGGGCAGGTAGCCTAGTGGTAAAGGGCAGGTAGCCTAGTGGTAAAAGGCAGGTTAGCCTAGCGGTAAAGAGAAGGTGTGGTTAAGGGCAGGTAGCCTAGTGGTAAAGGGCAGGTAGCCTAGTGGTAAAAGGCAGGTTAGCCTAGCGGTAAAGAGAAGGTGTGGTTAAGGGCAGGTAGCCTAGTGGTAAAGGGCAGGTAGCCTAGTGGTAAAAGGCAGGTTAGCCTAGCGGTAAAGAGAAGGTGTGGTTAAGGGCAGGTAGTCTAGTGGTTAAGGGCAGGTAGCCTAGTGGTTAAGGGCAGGTAGCCTAGTGGTTAAGGGCAGGTAGCCTAGCGGTAAAGGGCAGGTAGCCTAGCGGTAAAGGGCAGGTAGCCTAGCGGTAAAGGGCAGGTAGCCTAGCGGTAAAGGGCAGGTAGCCTAGCGGTAAAGGGCAGGTAGCCTAGCGGTAAAGGGCAGGTAGCCTAGCGGTAAAGGGCAGGTAGCCTAGCGGTAAAGGGCAGGTAGCCTAGCGGTAAAGGGCAGGTAGCCTAGCGGTAAAGGGCAGGTAGCCTAGCGGTAAAGGGCAGGTTTGCCTGAAAGGTTGCTGGTTAGAATCCTCCGAGCTGGCAACAACAGAAGAGAGAGTGATTATTAGCTATGTGATATTTTGACTGTGAGAAGAAAAGAGAATGTGTGATTATGTGATGTCTCTGTAAAAAACAGCATGATGTTCTTCAGCTTGTCATGTCTGGTTCGTCTGATCACAGCAAATGTGTTGTTTAGAACAATGCCTAGTGTTGCCATGTGTCTGTGATTGGAGTGTGAGATGTCTGCAGTGAAAAGTTACAACCAGAAGACCAGAGAGTTTGAACCCCAGTCAGAAGTTGAGTGGATCAGAATTAGAGTAAACTAGTTCATTCTGATTCCATCACCATGGAGATCTGAGTTCTCAAGGCTGACATGGACATCACCAGTCCAGGGGAAAACAGAGCAATGAACCTCTGACTGAACCGCCACCACAAGGCCTCACACAAACACTGTCTGTGCCTGTCAACTCTGTGATGAAACATGGAGGGTGACCGAAACCGGCTGACCACCCTCTGCCATAGGCTGATTACCGGTCAGTGTTTACAACAACAAGCTTGAGCCGTGGTCAGAGTGAATGTCCTCTAAGTAGTCCTGCTGTGACTGCAGTAGGGTCATCTAAGACCCTCAAATAGGAGTTAGGACAGTTCATTTCCTAGCTAGCAAACACACACACACACATCTAAGACCTGTAAAGAGGGCTTTGGACAGTTCATTTCCTCTGTAGCACACACACACACACACACACACACACACACACACACACACACACACACACACACACACACACACACACACACACACACACACACACACACACACACACACACAACCACACACACAACCGCACAACCACACACACACAATCTGAAGTGATGTACAAGTGACAGCATTGACCCCAGCACCCCCTCACCTCTCAGTAAGAGTGTTAAAACAAAAAGGGCTCAGGTGCCTGCATTCCAAATGGCACCCTGTTCCCTGGATAGTGTACTACTTTTGATGAAGATCCCTATGGGGCCCCGGTCAAAAGTAGTGCACTATAAAGGGAACAGGGTGGCATTTGGGACAGACCCAGAGATGAAAGAAGAGAGCTGGCCACTGATGGAGAGGAATTAGACAGGAAGAAAAAGGGATTGTGTTGTAAGTGGACTCGTTTATCCCCAGCACTTTAAGGTCGGCACTCATCCCGTTTGTTCGCAGTGACAGCAGACGATATTTGAGTGCCTTAAAACGCTTTGACATTTCCAGGAAACGATGTCTTGAAGACGCTCGCCCGAGGGTGGTGATGGTGAAAAGGGTAATTCACAATTCACACATCTGAGGCAAGAGAACGTAGGGTAATAAATGGTTAGACAGAGAGAGAGAGAGAGACAGGTGGGTGAAGGAGGTGTGATTGTGATTGTCAGTGACCCAACAAATTGGGGTGAAACACTATGTTAATGGTTAGGTTGTCTCGCGTTGATATTTTAAGCAACATTGTGCTGTCAAGAAAAGATGGAGCTTCATAAATGTGGACCAGAGGTTTCTTGTAAGGCAGAGTACACGCTACTGTCAGTGAACTGGCAAAGTGACGACACTAGTGTGTCTTTATGTCATCAGTGTTACATTATGACATAGTATTACTACTGTGTGTTATTACAGAAAAATACTACATCAATGAACAACCGTTCAAACTGTACAGTTACAGTAGTTGGTCTGTAACGTGTCATTCCAGTAGTTGGTCTGTAAAGTGTAATTACACTAGTTGGTCTGTAACGTGTCACTACAGTAGTTGGTCTGTAACGTGTCACTACACTAGTTGGTCTGTAACGTGTCATTACAGTAGTTGGTCTGTAACGTGTCATTACACTAGTTGGTCTGTAACGTGTCACTACAGTAGATGGTCTGTAACGTGTCACTACACTAGTTGGTCTGTAACGTGTCATTACAGTAGTTGGTCTGTAACATGTGTCACTACAGTAGTTGGTCTGTAACGTGTCACTACAGTAGTTGGTCCGTAACGTGTCACTACACTAGTTGGTCTGTAACGTGTCACTACACTAGTTGGTCTGTAACGTGTCACTACAGTAGTTGGTCTGTAACGTGTCATTCCAGTAGTTGGTCTGTAACGTGTTACTACACTAGTTGGTCTGTAACGTGTCATTACAGTAGTTGGTCTGTAACGTGTCACTACAGTAGTTGGTCTGTAACGTGTCACTACACTAGTTGGTCTGTAACGTGTCACTACAGTAGTTGGTCTGTAACGTGTCACTACAGTAGTTGGTCTGTAACGTGTCACTACACTAGTTGGTCCGTAACGTGTCATTACAGTAGTTGGTCCGTAACGTGTCACTACACTAGTTGGTCTGTAACGTGTCACTACACTAGTTGGTCTGTAACGTGTCATTCCAGTAGTTGGTCTGTAAAGTGTCATTACACTAGTTGGTCCGTAACGCGTCATTACAGTAGTTGGTCTGTAACGTGTCACTACAGTAGTTGGTCTGTAACGTGTCATTACAGTAGTTGGTCTGTAACGTGTCACTACAGTAGTTGGTCTGTAACGTGTCACTACACTAGTTGGTCTGTAACGTGTCACTACAGTAGTTGGTCTGTAACGTGTCACTACAGTAGTTGGTCTGTAACGTGTCATTCCAGTAGTTGGTCTGTAAAGTGTCATTACACTAGTTGGTCTGTAACGTGTCATTACAGTAGTTGGTCTGTAACGTGTCACTACAGTAGTTGGTCTGTAACGTGTCATTACAGTAGTTGGTCTGTAACGTGTCACTACAGTAGTTGGTCTATAACGTGTCACTACAGTAGTTGGTCTGTAACGTGTCATTACAGTAGTTGGTCTGTAACGTGTCATTACAGTAGTTGGTCTGTAACGTGTCACTACAGTAGTTGGTCTGTAACGTGTCATTACAGTAGTTGGTCTGTAACGTGTCACTACAGTAGTTGGTCTATAACGTGTCACTACAGTAGTTGGTCTGTAACGTGTCATTACAGTAGTTGGTCTGTAACGTGTCATTACAGTAGTTGGTCCGTAACGTGTCATTACAGTAGTTGGTCCGTAACGTGTCACTACAGTAGTTGGTCTGTAACGTGTCACTACAGTAGTTGGTCTGTAACGTGTCATTACAGTAGTTGGTCTGTAACGTGTCACTACAGTAGTTGGTCTGTAACGTGTCACTACAGTAGTTGGTCTGTAACGTGTCACTACAGTAGATGGTCTGTAACGTGACACTACAGTAGTTGGTCTGTAACGTGTCATTACAGTAGTTGGTCTGAAACGTGTCACTACAGTAGTTGGTCTGTAACGTGTCACTACAGTAGTTGGTCTGTAACGTGTCACTACAGTAGTTGGTCTGTAACGTGTTACTACACTAGTTGGTCTGTAACGTGTCACTACAGTAGTTGGTCTGTAACGTGTTACTACACTAGTTGGTCTGTAACGTGTCACTACAGTAGTTGGTCTGTAACGTGTCATTACAGTAGTTGGTCTGTAACGTGTCATTACACTAGTTGGTCTGTAACGTGTCACTACAGTAGTTGGTCTGTAACTTGTCACTACACTAGTTGGTCTGTAACGTGTCATTACAGTAGTTGGTCTGTAACGTGTCATTACACTAGTTGGTCTGTAACGTGTCACTACAGTAGATGGTCTGTAACGCGTGTCACTACACTAGTTGGTCTTTAACGTGTCATTACAGTAGTTGGTCTGTAACGTGTCATTACAGTAGTTGGTCTGTAACGTGTCATTACAGTAGTTGGTCTGTAACGTGTCATTACACTAGTTGGTCTGTAACGTGTCATTACAGTAGTTGGTCTGTAACGTGTCACTACACTAGTTGGTCTGTAACGTGTCACTACAGTAGTTGGTCTGTAACGTGTCATTACAGTAGTTGGTCTGTAACGTGTCACTACAGTAGTTGGTCTGTAACTTGTCACTACAGTAGTTGGTCTGTAACGTGTCACTACAGTAGTTGGTCTGTAACGTGTTACTACACTAGTTGGTCCGTAACGTGTCATTACAGTAGTTGGTCCGTAACGTGTCACTACACTAGTTGGTCCGTAACGTGTCACTACAGTAGTTGGTCTGTAACGTGTCGTTACAGTAGTTGGTCTGTAACGTGTCATTACAGTAGTTGGTCTGTAACTTGTCACTACAGTAGATGGTCTGTAACGTGTCACTACAGTAGTTGGTCTGTAACGTGTCATTACAGTAGTTGGTCTGAAACGTGTCACTACAGTAGTTGGTCTGTAACGCGTGTCACTACAGTAGTTGGTCTGTAACGTGTCACTACAGTAGTTGGTCTGTAACGTGTTACTACACTAGTTGGTCTGTAACGTGTCACTACAGTAGTTGGTCTGTAACGTGTTACTACACTAGTTGGTCTGTAACGTGTCACTACAGTAGTTGGTCTGTAACGTGTCATTACAGTAGTTGGTCTGTAACGTGTCATTACACTAGTTGGTCTGTAACGTGTCACTACAGTAGTTGGTCTGTAACTTGTCACTACACTAGTTGGTCTGTAACGTGTCATTACAGTAGTTGGTCTGTAACGTGTCATTACACTAGTTGGTCTGTAACGTGTCACTACAGTAGATGGTCTGTAACGTGTCACTACACTAGTTGGTCTGTAACGTGTCATTACAGTAGTTGGTCTGTAACGTGTCATTACAGTAGTTGGTCTGTAACGTGTCATTACAGTAGTTGGTCTGTAACGTGTCATTACACTAGTTGGTCTGTAACGCAGTGTCATTACAGTAGTTGGTCTGTAACGTGTCACTACACTAGTTGGTCTGTAACGTGTCACTACAGTAGTTGGTCTGTAACGTGTCATTACAGTAGTTGGTCTGTAACGTGTCACTACAGTAGTTGGTCTGTAACTTGTCACTACAGTAGTTGGTCTGTAACGTGTCACTACAGTAGTTGGTCTGTAACGTGTTACTACACTAGTTGGTCCGTAACGTGTCATTACAGTAGTTGGTCCGTAACGTGTCACTACACTAGTTGGTCCGTAACGTGTCACTACAGTAGTTGGTCTGTAACGTGTCGTTACAGTAGTTGGTCTGTAACGTGTCATTACAGTAGTTGGTCTGTAACTTGTCACTACAGTAGTTGGTCTGTAACGTGTCATTACAGTAGTTGGTCTGAAACGTGTCACTACAGTAGTTGGTCCGTAACGTGTCACTACAGTAGTTGGTCCGTAACGTGTCATTACACTAGTTGGTCTGTAACGTGTCGTTACAGTAGTTGGTCCGTAACGTGTCATTACAGTAGTTGGTCCGTAACGCGTCATTACAGTAGTTGGTCTGTAACTTGTCACTACAGTAGTTGGTCTGTAACGTGTCACTACAGTAGTTGGTCTGTAACGTGTCATTACACTAGTTGGTCTGTAACGTGTCACTACACTAGTTGGTCCGTAACGTGTCACTACACTAGTTGGTCCGTAACGTGTCATTACACTAGTTGGTCCGTAACGTGTCACTACACTAGTTGGTCCGTAACGTGTCATTACACTAGTTGGTCTGTAACGTGTCACTACACTAGTTGGTCTGTAACGTGTCACTACAGTAGTTGGTCTGTAACGTGTCACTACACTAGTTGGTCCGTAACGTGTCACTACAGTAGTTGGTCTGTAACGTGTCACTACAGTAGTTGGTCCGTAACGTGTCACTACAGTAGTTGGTCCGTAACGTGTCACTACAGTAGTTGGTCTGTAACGTGTCACTACAGTAGTTGGTCCGTAACGTGTCACTACTGTAGTTGGTCCGTAACGTGTTACTACACTAGTTGGTCCGTAATGTGTTACTACACTAGTTGGTCTGTAACGTGTCGTTACAGTAGTTGGTCTGTAACGTGTCATTACAGTAGTTGGTCTGTAACTTGTCACTACAGTAGTTGGTCTGTAACGTGTCATTACAGTAGTTGGTCTGAAACGTGTCACTACAGTAGTTGGTCCGTAATGTGTCACTACAGTAGTTGGTCCGTAACGTGTCATTACACTAGTTGGTCTGTAACGTGTCGTTACAGTAGTTGGTCCGTAACGTGTCATTACACTAGTTGGTCCGTAACGCGTCATTACAGTAGTTGGTCTGTAACTTGTCACTACAGTAGTTGGTCTGTAACGTGTCACTACAGTAGTTGGTCTGTAACGTGTCATTACACTAGTTGGTCTGTAACGTGTCACTACACTAGTTGGTCCGTAACGTGTCACTACACTAGTTGGTCCGTAACGTGTCATTACACTAGTTGGTCCGTAACGTGTCACTACACTAGTTGGTCCGTAACGTGTCATTACACTAGTTGGTCCGTAACGTGTCACTACACTAGTTGGTCTGTAACGTGTCACTACACTAGTTGGTCCGTAACGTGTCACTACAGTAGTTGGTCTGTAACGTGTCACTACACTAGTTGGTCCGTAACGTGTCACTACAGTAGTTGGTCCGTAACGTGTCACTACACTAGTTGGTCTGTAACGTGTCACTACACTAGTTGGTCCGTAACGTGTCATTACACTAGTTGGTCTGTAACGTGTCACTACACTAGTTGGTCCGTAACGTGTCACTACACTAGTTGGTCCGTAACGTGTCATTACACTAGTTGGTCCGTAACGTGTCATTACACTAGTTGGTCTGTAACGTGTCATTACACTAGTTGGTCCGTAACGTGTCATTACACTAGTTGGTCTGTAACGTGTCACTACACTAGTTGGTCCGTAACGTGTCACTACACTAGTTGGTCCGTAACGTGTCACTACAGTAGTTGGTCTGTAACGTGTCACTACACTAGTTGGTCCGTAACGTGTCACTACACTAGTTGGTCCGTAACGTGTCACTACAGTAGTTGGTCCGTAACGTGTCACTACACTAGTTGGTCCGTAACGTGTCACTACAGTAGTTGGTCTGTAACGTGTCACTACACTAGTTGGTCCGTAACGTGTCACTACAGTAGTTGGTCTGTAACGTGTCACTACACTAGTTGGTCCGTAACGTGTCACTACACTAGTTGGTCCGTAACGTGTCACTACACTAGTTGGTCCGTAACGTGTCACTACACTAGTTGGTCTGTAACGTGTCACTACACTAGTTGGTCTGTAACGTGTCACTACACTAGTTGGTTTGTAACGTGTCACTACACTAGTTGGTCCGTAACGTGTCACTACACTAGTTGGTCCGTAACGTGTCACTACACTAGTTGGTCTGTAACGTGTGGGGATGCTCAGACCTATCCGTATGGACAGTACAGCACATCCTTTTCAAGCCTGTGTGAGCATCTCACACACACACACACAGGTGGGCACCCAGGCAGCATAGCGGAGTGAGGCAGCCGCCCGCCAGCCCGTCCACCTGCCTGCATGAGGAATACTGTCTAAACGGAATAGTCTCCCGGCATAAACAAATAGGACAGGAGGTTTTGGGATGAGTGAACATTGGTTGACAGACGGACAGAGTGTGTCCAAAATGGCACCCTATTCCATACGTAGAGCACTACTTTCGACCAAAAGTAGTGCACTACATAGTGAATATAGGGTACAATTTGGGACTAGGGTGCCACAGACAGACAGAACTCAGTCAGTTTGAGGCATAGTTGGATTAGAGACATTCATTTCCTCCTGAACTCAATTATATTCTACAAAGGATGACATCTCCAGTTAATTGCAGTCTTTCCACATGAGGGAATGATTTGCACTTCTCAATTCCCCAGCCATGTGTACTCTGTTCCGCGTCTACAGACTTCATCTAATGTGTGGAAATATTGCAAATGACTTCTGTGGGGGAAAAGTTTTATGTAGAGTTGGGAGGCTTTGAGAGGTAAACTAGTGGTTATAATCAGAGCTAGTAAGTGTCTTATTCAGCTCAGAGTCCATCCTGTCTGTTGTAAATACTCTTTCCCTTTCTTTTCCTCTCCTCCTCCTCTTCCTCTCCTCCTCCTCTTCCTCTCCTCCTCCTCTTCCTCTCCTCCTCCACTTCCTCTCCTCCTCCACTTCCTCTCCTCCACCTCCTCTCCTCCCATCCTTTTCCTCTCATCCTCCTCTCTTCCTCTCCTCCTATTCCTCTCCTCCTCCACTTCCTCTCCTCATCCACTTCCTCTCCTCATCCACTTCCTCTCCTCCTATTCCTCTCCTCCTCCACTTCCTCTCCTCATCCACTTCCTCTCCTCATCCACTTCCTCTCCTCCCATCCTTTTCCTCTCCTCCTCCTCTTCCTCTCCTCCTCCTATTCCTCTCCTCCTCCACTTCCTCTCCTCCTCCACTTCCTCTCCTCCCATCATTTTCCTCACCTCCTCTTCCTCTCCTCCCATCCGTTTCCTCTCCTCCAATCCTCTTCTTCTCCTCCAATCCTCTTCCTCTCCTCCAATCCTCTTCCTCTCCTCCTCTTCCTCTCCTTCAATCATTTTCCTATCATCCTCTTCCTCTCCTCCAATCCTCTTCTTCTCCTCCAATCCCTTTCCTCTCCTCCTCCTCCCATCCTCTTCCTCTCCACCCATCCTTTTCCTCTCCTCCTCCTCCTCTTCCTCTCCTGCATCCTCATCTTCCTTTCCTCCTCATCCTCCTCTCCACCCATCCCATCCTCTCCCTCTCTTCCTCTCCTCCCATACTCTTCCTCTCCTCATATCCTCTTCCTCCCCTCCCATCCTACCTGTGTCTCCCAACAGGTGAGGAAGGTAGGGCAAGATTCAAGGAGAGAATCCGTCTCCAATCCTCTGATCCCTTCACTCTGGAATTTTGAGAAGGAGGTATGGAGAGGAAGGTAGGACAAGACTCAATGAAACCAGTAAAGACTATTGAGAAGCAACCCATGTCTATATACTATACCCCAGACACATACTGTATCTGAAGACAAGGAAACTAGTCAAAACGTTTGAGACAGTGCTCATGTCTGTTAGCCTAGGTGCCAGTCTGTTTCTGCTCTCTTGACAACTCCTTATGGAATTGTCATGTCATGTTTAGCTTGACAATGACAATGGCAAAAGCACAAACAGATCTGGGACCAGGCTACATGTCTGTATCCTCTACCCAGACAGATCTGAAGAGACAGGATTCCAGGAAGGCCATGGTCAACACAAGAAAAAGGAGGAGGAAGAGGAGGAGGAGAAGAAGTAGAATGAGAAGGAAGAGGAGGATAAGGAAGAGAAGAACGAAGAGAAGGAGGAAGAGAAAGAGGAGAAAGAAGAGAAGGAGGAAGAGGAAGAGAAGGAAGAGAAGGAAGAGGAGGAGGAGAAGGAGAGGGGGAACAAAAGTTGAGGTTTGCCACTTGCTCAGGAGATGGAATAATGAAACAGTGAAGTGTTAAGATGTGACAAGAAGGAATCCAATTATATAGCAGCTATACCAGCGACTGGGCTGGTTAATGGACCTGTTACATGTTAACACATCAGACCACCAGTCTGTTACAGTGTGTCTATGTTAATGTTAAGACATCAGACCACCAGTCTGTTACAGTGTGTCTATGTTAAGATATCAGACCACCAGTCTGTTACAGTGTGTCTATGTTAATGTTAAGACATCAGACCACCAGTCTGTTACAGTGTGTCTATGTTAAGACATCAGACCACCAGTCTGTTACAGTGTGTCTATGTTAATGTCAACACATCAGACCACCAGTCTGTTACAGTGTGTCTATGTTAATGTTAAGACATCAGACCACCAGTCTGTTACAGTGTGTCTATGTTAAGACATCAGACCACCAGTCTGTTACAGTGTGTCTATGTTAATGTCAAGACATCAGATCACCAGTCTGTTACAGTGTGTCTATGTTAATGTTAAGACATCAGACCACCAGTCTGTTACAATGTGTCTATGTTAAGACATCAGACCACCAGTCTGTTACAATGTGTCTATGTTAAGACATCAGACCACCAGTCTGTTACAGTGTGTCTATGTTAATGTCAAGACATCAGACCACCAGTCTGTTACAGTGTGTCTATGTTAAGACATCAGACCACCAGTCTGTTACAGTGTGTCTATGTTAAGACATCAGATAGTCTGTTACAGTGTGTCTATGTTAATGTCAAGACATCAGACCACCAGTCTGTTACAGTGTGTCTATGTTAAGACATCAGACCACCAGTCTGTTACAGTGTGTCTATGTTAATGTTAAGACATCAGACCACCAGTCTGTTACAGTGTGTCTATGTTAATGTCAAGACATCAGACCACCAGTCTGTTACAGTGTGTCTATGTTAATGTTAAGACATCAGACCACCAGTCTGTTACAGTGTGTCTATGTTAAGACATCAGACCACCAGCCTGTTACAGTGTGTCTATGTTAAGACATCAGACCACCAGTCTGTTACAGTGTGTCTATGTTAATGTTAAGACATCAGACCACCAGCCTGTTACAGTGTGTCTATGTTAAGACATCAGACCACCAGCCTGTTACAGTGTGTCTATGTTAAGACATCAGACCACCAGTCTGTTACAGTGTGTCTATGTTAATGTTAAGACATCAGACCACCAGCCTGTTACAGTGTGTCTACGTTAAGACATCAGACCACCAGTCTGTTACAGTGTGTCTATGTTAATGTTAAGACATCAGACCACCAGTCTGTTACAGTGTGTCTATGTTAATGTTAAGACATCAGACCACCAGTCTGTTACAGTGTGTCTATGTTAATGTCAAGACATCAGACCACCAGTCTGTTACAGTGTGTCTATGTTAATGTTAAGACATCAGACCACCAGTCTGTTACAGTGTGTCTATGTTAATGTCAAGACATCAGACCACCAGTCTGTTACAGTGTGTCTATGTTAATGTTAAGACATCAGACCACCAGTCTGTTACAGTGTGTCTATGTTAAGACATCAGACCACCAGTCTGTTACAATGTGTCTATGTTAAGACATCAGATAGTCTGTTACAGTGTGTCTATGTTAATGTCAAGACATCAGACCACCAGTCTGTTACAGTGTGTCTATGTCAAGACATCAGACCACCAGTCTGTTACAATGTGTCTATGTTAAGACATCAGATAGTCTGTTACAGTGTGTCTATGTTAATGTCAAGACATCAGACCACCAGTCTGTTACAATGTGTCTATGTTAAGACATCAGACCACCAGCCTGTTACAGTGTGTCTATGTTAAGACATCAGACCACCAGTCTGTTACAGTGTCTATGTTAAGACATCAGACCACCAGTCTGTTACAGTGTGTCTATGTTAATGTTAAGACATCAGACCACCAGTCTGTTACAGTGTGTCTATGTTAAGACATCAGACCACCAGTCTGTTACAGTGTGTCTATGTTAATGTCAACACATCAGACCACCAGTCTGTTACAGTGTGTCTATGTTAATGTCAAGACATCAGACCACCAGTCTGTTACAGTGTGTCTATGTTAAGACATCAGACCACCAGTCTGTTACAGTGTGTCTATGTTAATGTTAAGACATCAGCCCACCAGTCTGTTACAGTGTGTCTATGTTAATGTCAAGACATCAGACCACCAGTCTGTTACAGTGTGTCTACGTTAAGACATCAGACCACCAGTCTGTTACAGTGTGTCTACGTTAAGACATCAGATAGTCTGTTACAGTATGTCTATAGTCTGTTACAGTATGTCTATAGTCTGTTACAGAGTGTCTATAGTCTGTTACAGTATGTCTATGGGATCTGGCTATAGCCTCCATTAAGCCCTGTACATCAGAGATGGATGGACTTTAACTCTCTAAGCACCACTCAGTCGACGTGTGTTACCACCACCAGACACACACTGCAGATTAGCAGCCTGCTCCCACACTAGGGGGTGGAGGTGGGGCTGGGTGGGCTGTCTGAGGGGATAAACTGGGTTCAACTGGAATAATCCAGGACCTAGCAATTTCCAGAGATTACAGATTTGAGACAGAAAGACTATAAAGAAAGGCTAGAGAGAGAGAGAGAGAGAGAGAGACAGAGAGACAGAGAGACAGAGAGACAGAGAGACAGAGAGAGAGAGAGACAGAGAGAGAGAGAGAGAGAGAGAGAGAGAGAGACAGAGAGACAGAGAGACAGAGAGACAGAGAGAGAGAGAGAGAGAGAGAGAGAGAGAGAGAGAGAGAGAGAGACAGAGAGAGAGAGACAGAGAGAGAGGAAGAGAGAGAGAGTCAAGATGCTGCTCTCCTGACCATTGTTGTCATAAATATGAGGTGTCTGAAATCCCAGGATTATCTCAGGTTGAGGATTATCTGAGGGATTAACAATAGATGGTGAGCGAGTTGATGACATCACAGAGGTGCACTTGGCCCCAGTCCCTCTCAATCAACATCATATCAAAAACACCACACCTGATCCGCCTCCGTGTTAGCAGAAACTAAAACCCATATCATTGTGTCCTGTTGTTGTTTGCTACAAGGGGTATCAGTGACATCATCACTGTCTGGTTGAACACTCTATTCCCTCTATTCTGACCAGAGATTCCATAGGACGCTGTGGGTTATAAAGGGTCTTATAAACTGGGTGGTACGAGCCCTGAATGTTGATTGGCTGACAGCCGTGGTATATCAGACCTTATACCACAGGTATGACAAAACATTTATTTGTACTGCTCTAATAACGTTGATAACCAGTCTATAACAGCAGTAAGGCACCCTGGGGTTTGTGGTATATGGCCATATACACCACGGCTCAGGGCTGTATCCAGGACTCGCGTTGCCGTGCCTTAGAACAGCCCTTAGCTGAGGTATATTGGCCATATACCACACCCCCTCGTGCCTTATTGCTATTCAATATTTGCATTGGTCAATTGACTCATCTCTGGTTAAGATTACAATGAGGGGATTACGGTATTTTGTGCCCTTTGCACAATGTTCTGCACTACAGAAATGTCCCACTCCATCCCAGTCTAAACAGATACAACCCATATCTATGCTTATTTATTTTATCTTGTGTCCTCAACCATTTGTACATTGTAAAAACACTGTATATATATATATAATATGACATTTGTAATGTCTTTATTGTTTTGAAACTTTATGTGTGATGTATGTGTGATGTCTACTGTTAATTTTTATTGTTTATTTCACTTGATATATTATCTACCTTACTTGCTTTGACAATGTTAACACATGTTACCCATGCCAATAAAGCCCCTTGAATTGAATTGGTTTAAGGTCCATGCGCCGACTGGCAAACACCTTGTCAATCACACTGCATTTAAAGGATCTATGTATTTATCTTGATGAATATGACTAATGTGTAATTTCAACATCGTCCTGCTGCTCTTCGAGTAAAAAGCCAGGAAATATGAAGTATGTATCATGGTTTTATGAAGCTGGATGTTTCACACCTTATGTTTCCTTACTACACCAGAAATAATGTATTAGACTAGATACAACACCACACTGAACACAGTAATAATGTATTAGACTAGAAACAACACCACACTGAACACAGTAATAATGTATTAGACTAGAAACAACACTACACTGAACACAGTAATAATGTATTAGACTAGATACACCACTACACTGAACACAGTAATAATGTATTAGACTAGAAACAACACCACACTGAACACAGTAATAATGTATTAGACTAGAAACAACACTACACTGAACACAGTAATAATGTATTAGACTGTGAAAACAACACTACACTGAACACAGTAATAATGTAGGACTAGAAACAACACTACACTGAACACAGTAATTATGTATTAGACTAGATACAACACTACACTGAACACAGTAATAATGTATTCGACTAGATACAACACCACACTGAACACAGTAATAATGTATTAGACTAGATACAACACTACACTGAACACAGTAATAATGTATTAGACTAGAAACAACACTACACTGAACACAGTAATAATGTATTAGACTAGAAACAACACTACACTGAACACAGTAATAATGTATTCGACTAGATACAACACTACACTGAACACAGTAATAATGTATTAGACTAGATACAACACTACACTGAACACAGTAATAATGTATTAGACTAGATACAACACTACACCGAACACAGTAATAATGTATTAGACTAGAAACAACACTACACTGAACACAGTAATAATGTATTAGACTAGAAACAACACTACACTGAACACAATAATAATGTATTAGACTAGAAACAACACTACACTGAACACAGTAATAATGTATTAGACTAGATACAACACTACACTGAACACAGTAATAATGTATTAGACTAGATACAACACCACACTGAACACAGTAATAATGTATTAGACTAGATACAACACTACACTGAACACAGTAATTATGTATTAGACTAGAAACAACACTACACTGAACACAGTAATAATGTATTAGACTAGATACAACACTACACTGAACACAGTAATAATGTATTAGACTAGATATGTAACGGTTTTCTTCATGTGAAAGAGAGTCGGACCAAAATGCGGCGTGGCTATTGAGATTCATGTTTAATAAAAACTAAACACAAACAGACCTCACCCCATATAGCACATAGACCTCACCCCATAGACCTCACCCCATATTTAATTATTTTACCTTTATTTAACCAGGCAAGTCAGTTAAGAACACATTCTTAATTTCAATGACGGCCTGGGAACAGTGGGTTAACTGATGTTCAGGGGCAGAATGACAGATTTGTACCTTGTCAGCTCGGGGGTTTGAACTTGCAACCTTCCGGTTACTAGTCCAACACTCTAACCACTAGGCTACCCTGCCACCCTGACCTCACATAGACCTCACCTCATACAGTACAGTAGACCTCACCTCATACAGTACATAGACCTCACCTCATACAGTACATAGACCTCACCTCATACAGTACATAGACCTCACCTCATACAGCACATAGACCTCACCTCATACAGTACATAGACCTCACCTCATACAGTACATAGACCTCACCTCATACAGTACATAGACCTCACCTCATAGAGTACATAGACCTCACCTCATACAGTACAGTAGACCTCACCTCATACAGTACATAGACCTCACCTCATACAGTACATAGACCTCACCTCATACAGTCCATAGACCTCACCTCATACAGTACATAGACCTCACCTCATACAGTACATAGACCTCACCTCATACAGTACAGTAGACCTCACCTCATACAGTACATAGACCTCACCTCATACAGTACTGTAGACCTCACCTCATACAGTACATAGACCTCACCTCATACAGCACATAGACCTCACCTCATACAGTACATAGACCTCACCTCATAGAGTACAGTAGACCTCACCTCATACAGTACATAGACCTCACCTCATACAGTACTGTAGACCTCACCTCATACAGCACATAGACCTCACCTCATACAGTACATAGACCTCACCTCATACAGTACATAGACCTCACCTCATACAGTACATAGACCTCACCTCATACAGTACATAGACCTCACCTCATACAGTACATAGACCTCATAGACCTCACCTCATACAGTACAGTAGACCTCACCTCATACAGTACATAGACCTCACCTCATACAGTACTGTAGACCTCACCTCATACAGCACATAGACCTCACCTCATACAGTACAGTAGACCTCACCTCATACAGTACATAGACCTCACCTCATACAGCACATAGACCTCACCTCATACAGTACATAGACCTCACCTCATACAGCACATAGACCTCACCTCATACAGTACTGTAGACCTCACCTCATACAGCACATAGACCTCACCTCATACAGTACATAGACCTCACCTCATACAGCACATAGACCTCACCTCATACAGTACATAGACCTCACCTCATACAGTACATAGACCTCACCTCATACAGTACAGTACAGTAGACCTCACCTCATTCAGTACAGTAGACCTCACCTCATACAGTACATAGACCTCACCTCATACAGTACATAGACCTCACCTCATACAGTACATAGACCTCACCTCATACAGTACATATACCTCACCTCATACAGTATATAGACCTCACCTCATACAGTACAGTACAGTAGACCTCACCTCATACAGTACAGTAGACCTCACCTCATACAGTACAGTAGACCTCACCTCATACAGTATATAGACCTCACCTCATACAGTATATAGACCTCACCTCATACAGCACACAGACCTCACCTCATACAGCACATAGACCTCACCTCATACAGCACACAGACCTCACCTCATACAGCACACAGACCTCACCTCATACAGCACACAGACCTCACCTCATACAGTACAGTAGACCTCACCTCATACAGTACTGTAGACCTCACCTCATACAGTACATAGACCTCACCTCATACAGTACAGTAGACCTCACCTCATACAGTACAGTAGACCTCACCTCATACAGTACAGTAGACCTCACCTCATACAGTACAGTAGACCTCACCTCATACAGTACATAGACCTCACCTCATACAGTACATAGACCTCACCTCATACAGTAGACCTCACCTCATACAGTACATAGACCTCACCTCATACAGTACATAGACCTCACCTCATACAGTACATAGACCTCACCTCATACAGTACAGTAGACCTCACCTCATACAGTACAGTAGACCTCACCTCATACAGTACAGTAGACCTCACCTCATACAGTAGACCTCACCTCATACAGTACATAGACCTCACCTCATACAGTACATAGACCTCACCTCATACAGTACATAGACCTCACCTCATACAGTACAGTAGACCTCACCTCATACAGTACATAGACCTCACCTCATACAGTACATAGACCTCACCTCATATAGTAAATAGACCTCACCTCATACAGTACATAGACCTCACCTCATACAGTACATAGACCTCACCTCATACAGTACATAGACCTCACCTCATACAGTACAGTAGACCTCACCTCATACAGTACATAGACCTCACCTCATACAGTACATAGACCTCACCTCATACAGTACATAGACCTCACCTCATACAGTACATAGACCTCACCTCATACAGTACATAGACCTCACCTCATACAGCACATAGACCTCACCTCATACAGTACATAGACCTCACCTCATACAGCACATAGACCTCACCTCATAGAGTACATAGACCTCACCTCATACAGTACATAGACCTCACCTCATACAGTACATAGACTCCTACCTCATACAGTACATAGACCTCACCTCATACAGTACATAGACCTCACCTCATACAGTACATAGACCTCACCTCATACAGTACATAGACCTCACCTCATACAGCACATAGACCTCACCTCATACAGTACATAGACTCCCACCTCATACAGTACATAGACCTCACCTCATACCCAGTACATAGACCTCACCTCATACAGTACATAGACCTCACCTCATACAGTACATAGACCTCACCTCATACAGTACATAGACCTCACCTCATACAGCACATAGACCTCACCTCATACAGTACATAGACCTCACCTCATACAGTACATAGACCTCACCTCATACAGCACATAGACCTCACCTCATACAGTACATAGACCTCACCTCACTCATACAGTACATAGACCTCACCTCATACAGTACATAGACCTCACCTCATACAGTACATAGACCTCACCTCATACAGCACATAGACCTCACCTCATACAGTACATAGACCTCACCTCATACAGCACATAGACCTCACCTCATACAGTACATAGACCTCACCTCATACAGTACATAGACTCCCACTCATACAGTACAGTAGACCTCACCTCATACAGTACATAGACCTCACCTCATACAGCACATAGACCTCACCTCATACAGTACATAGACTCACCTCATACAGTACATAGACCTCACCTCATACAGTACATAGACCTCACCTCATACAGTACATAGACCTCACCTCACTTACAGTACATAGACCTCACCTCATACAGTACAGTAGACCTCACCTCATACAGTACATAGACCTCACCTCATAGAGTACAGTAGACCTCACCTCATACAGTACATAGACCTCACCATACAGTACATAGACCTCACCTCATACAGTACATAGACCTCACCTCATACAGTACATAGACCTCACCTCATACAGTACAGTAGACCTCACCTCATACAGTACATAGACTCACCTCATACAGTACATAGACCTCACCTCATAGAGTACAGTAGACCTCACCTCATACAGTGCACATAGACCTCACCTCATACAGTACTGTAGACCTCACCTCATACAGTACATAGACCTCACCTCATACAGTACTGTAGTAGACCTCACCTCATACAGTACAGTAGACCTCACCTCATACAGTACATAGACCTCACACCTCATACAGCACATAGACCTCACCTCATACAGTACATAGACCTCACCTCATACAGCACATAGACCTCACCTCATACAGTACAGTAGACCTCACCTCATACAGTACATAGACCTCACCTCATACAGTACTGTAGACCTCACCTCATACAGCACATAGACCTCACCTCATACAGTACAGTAGACTCCCACTCATACAGTACATAGACCTCACCTCATACAGTACATAGACCTCACCTCATACAGTACAGACCTCACCTCATACAGCACATAGACACCTCATTCAGTACTGTAGACCTCACCTCATACAGTACATAGACCTCACCTCATACAGTACATAGACCTCACCTCATACAGCACATAGACCTCACCTCATACAGTACATATACCTCCTCATACAGTATATAGACCTCACCTCATACAGTACAGTACAGTAGACCTCACCTCATTCAGTACAGTAGACCTCACCTCATACAGTACATAGACCTCACCTCATACAGTACATAGACCTCACCTCATACAGTACATAGACTCCTACCTCATACAGTACATATACCTCACCTCATACAGTATATAGACCTCACCTCATACAGTACAGTCAGTAGACCTCAGCACACAGACCTCACCCTCATACAGTACATAGACCCTCACCTCATACAGTACTGTAGACCTCACCTCATACAGCACACAGACCTCACCTCATACAGCACATAGACCTCACCTCATACAGCACACAGACCTCACCTCATACAGCACACAGACCCTCACCTCATACAGCACACAGACCTCACCTCATACAGTACATAGACCTCACCTCAGTACTGTAGACCTCACCTCATACAGTACATAGACCTCACCTCATACAGTACATAGACCTCACCTCATACAGCAGTAGTACAGTAGACCTCACCTCATACAGTACAGTAGACCTCACAGTAGACCTCACCTCACAGTACATAGACCTCACCTCATACAGTACATAGACCTCACCTCATACAGTAGACCTCACCTCATACAGTACAGTAGACCTCACCTCCTTACATAGACCTCACCTCATACAGTACATAGACCTCACCTCATACAGTACATAGACCTCACCTCATACAGTACAGTAGACCTCACCTCATACAGTACATAGACCTCACCTCATACAGTACAGTAGACCTCACCTCATACAGTACATAGACCTCACCTCATACAGTACATAGACCTCACCTCATACAGTACATAGACCTCACCTCATACAGTACATAGACCTCACCTCATACAGTACATAGACCTCACCTCATACAGTACATAGACCTCACCTCATACAGTACATAGACCTCACAAACACAGCACACAGACCTCACCTCATACAGTACATAGACCTCACCTCATACAGTACATAGACCTCACCTCATACAGTACATAGACCTCACCTCATACAGTACATAGACCTCAAAACACAGCACATAGACCTCACCTCAGTACATAGACCTCACCTCATACAGTACATAGACCTCACCTCATACAGTACATAGACCTCACCTCATACAGTACATAGACCTCACCTCATACAGTACATAGACCTCACCTCATACAGTACATAGACCTCACCTCACACAGCACATAGACCTCACCTCATACAGTACATAGACCTCACCTCATACAGTACATAGACCTCACCTCATACAGTACATAGACCTCACCTCATACAGTACATAGACCTCACCTCATACAGTACATAGACCTCACCTCATACAGTACATAGACCTCACCTCATACAGTACATAGACCTCACCTCATACAGTACATAGACCTCACCTCATACAGCACATAGACCTCACCTCATACAGTACATAGACCTCACCTCATACAGTACATAGACCTCACCTCATACAGCACATAGACCTCACCTCATACAGCACATAGACCTCACCTCATACAGCAAGTACATAGACCTCACCTCACAGTACATAGACCTCACCTCATACAGCACATAGACCTCACCTCATACAGTACATAGACCTCACCTCATACAGTACACAGACCTCTACCTCATACAGTACAGTACAGTAGACCTCACCTCATACAGTACAGTACACAGACCTCACCTCATACAGTACAGTACAGTAGACCTCACCTCATACAGTACAGTACAGTAGACCTCACCTCATACAGTACAGTACAGACCTCACCTCATACAGTACAGTACAGTAGACCTCACCTCCTTATACATAGACCTCACCTCATACAGTACAGTAGACCTCACCTCATACAGTACATAGACCTCACCTCATGCAGTACATAGACCTCACCTCAGGTCTGACCAGGAAGTTCTCTATGTTCATTATCTCCCAAACACAGTTCAGGTCATCATACAGTACATTCCTATTTTCACCTCACAGTTAGTGCAAATTATTGTGTGTGTGTGTGTGTGTCATGTACAGTAGACCTCACCTCAGATCTGGACCAGGAAGTTCTCTATCATTCATTATCTCTAAACAGTGTGTGTGTGTGTGTGTGTGTGTGTGTGTGTGTGTGTGTGTGTGTGTGTGTGTGTGTGTGTGTGTGTGTGTGTGTGTGTGTGTGTGTGTGTGTGTGTGCATGTGCGTGTGCACTTGAATGCGTGTGCAAATGCGTGTGTGTGTTTGCACTTGTGCAAGTCATTGTTTGTGCGTGCGTGCGTTCGTCGTCCGTGTGTGTGTTTGTTTTGCTTAATACATCTGGAAGCAAGGAATTAAATACATTGCCTGGTGCAGCTAACCTCTTACAAGTCTCCCTAAAATAACATCAATTAAACATATCTGTAAACGATGGCAGTAATTATGTCAATATGAAGTCACGCTCCAGCTCTCATAACCTTTACCTCCAGCTGCTCATTAATAGGTCAACCTATTCACATCGATACACACACACACACACACACGCGCGCACACACACACGCACGCACGCGCGCACACACACACACACACACACACACGTTCTACATTATGCCGGAGAGAGCAGTCTGGTCTAGCCTGGCTGGAGAAATGTAATTTCATAGTCAGCCTCAATGTGGTTTCAGTCAATGTGGTTTCAGTCAATGTGGTTTCAGTCTCAATGTGGTTTCAGTCTCAATGTGGCTTCAGCCAGTGTGGTTTCAGTCTCAATGTGGCTTCAGCCTCAATGTGGCTTCAGTCAATGTGGTTTCAGTCTCAATGTGGCTTCAGCCTCAGTGGTTTCAGTCTCAATGTGGTTTCAGTCTCAATGTTTCAGTCTCAATGTGGCTTCAGCCTCCAATGTGTGGTTTCAGTCTCAATGTGTGGCTTCAGCCTGTGGCTGTTATAATGGTTTCAGTCAATGTGGCTGGCCTCAATGAGGTTTCAGTCAATGTGGCTTCAGTCAATGTGTGGTTTCAGTCAGTCAATGTGGCTTCAGTCTCAATCAGTGGTTTCAGTCTCAATGTGGGTTCAGTCTCAAATGTGGTTTCAGTCAATGTGGCTTCAGTCAATGTGGCTTCAGCCTCAATGAGTCAGTGTTTTCAGTCAATGTGGTTTCAGTCCAATGTGGCTACAGTCTCAATATGGTTTCAGTCAATGTGGTTTCAGTCAATGTGGCTTCTCAATGTCAAATGTGGTTTCTTCAGTCAGTTTCAGTCAATGTGGTTTCTTCTTCAGTCAATGTGTGGTTTCAGTCAGTGTGGCTTCAGTCAATGTGGTTTGAAGTGTTTTACTGACGTATGTAGTGGAGTGTGTCTGAACTCTAGGCTGGGCCGGGATGGGACTCTGGAACAGACCTGGGTTCAAGAAGTACTTTTGTTTTTTCTTTCAATCACGTCAGCTGCGCTTGATTGAGCTTGCCTGGGACAATTGAAACAATAGAATAATCCCAAAAGTGCAATTCTGCCTTTCAC
Source organism: Oncorhynchus masou masou (assembly GCF_036934945.1). Classification (NCBI taxonomy): domain Eukaryota; kingdom Metazoa; phylum Chordata; class Actinopteri; order Salmoniformes; family Salmonidae; genus Oncorhynchus; species Oncorhynchus masou. The sequence continues at coordinate 15,697 of NW_027015923.1, read as the reverse complement.
GGCTCTCCAGACAGACTGCATATGAAACACTGAACCTCTCGAGGGGAAAGAACACCCTGAGAACTACTTGAATCCAGCGGGGCAGAGCTGAACCAGCAGGGCTGAGGTTCTGTACTGTAACATAATGTGTCTATATCTCCAACTGTTTAAACAGGGTAACGGCTGGCTCTGTCCCAGAGGATCTCATCCAGAGGGTTTAGAGAGAAGCAGCACTAACAGACACTCTGTGCACCGTCCTGGCCAAGAGACCAGACACAGACCCTTAATAACACACTAAAACGCTGCATAAAGACAAAATTGCCGGCCTCAATGGGCAACAGATGATGGAATTAAAGAGATTTAGTGCTGAGGGGGAAATGGGGTCGGCTGTTTGGATGTGGAGAGGGGAGTAGTGTGTGTGTGTGGAGAGGGAGTAGTGTGTGTGTGTGTGTGTGGAGAGGGAGTAGTGTGTGTGTGTGTGTGTGTGTGTGTGTGTGTGTGTGTGTGTGTGTGTGGCGAGGGAGTGTGTGTGTGTGTGTGTGTGTGTGTGTGTGTGGCGAGGGAGTAGTGTGTGTGTGTGTGTGTGTGTGTGTGTGTGTGTGTGTGTGTGTGTGTGTGTGTGTGTGTGTGTGTGTGTGTGTGTGTGTGTGTGTGATGTGGAGAGGTTAGGAGAGCCACCCAGCAGCAGCTGGCCTGGGAGAGACTCAGGGTTCTCAGGGGCTCAGTGTCCAAAAATGGCCCCCTACTCTCTATAGTATACTGCTTCTGGCAGGGCCTTTAGGGATCGAGTCCAAAGTAGTGCACTATATAGGGCATAGGGTGGCATTTGGGATACATCTAGGGAGTCTCTATGGGAAGAGAAATGAGCTGACGAGATGATAGTCTTTTTAGTAAACTATGCTATGTTTCCACAGATAGACATTAAACCAATTACTCTGGTCTGTGTGTGTGTGTGTGTGTGTGTGTGTGTGTGTGTGTGTGTGTGTGTGTGTGTGTGTGTGTGTGTGTGTGTGTGTGTGTGTGTGTGTGTGTGTGGAGAGGGGTAGTGTGTGTGTGTGTGTGTGTCTGTGTGTGTGTGTGTGTGTGTGTGTGTGTGTGTGTGTGTGTGTGTGTGTGTGTGTGTGTGTGTGTGTGTGTGTGGCGCAACACTGGATCACAGAGAGGTTAAACATAACACCACTGGACCAGGGAGAGGTTAAACGTAACCCCACTGGACCAGGGAGAGGTTAAACGTAACCCCACTGGACCAGGGAGAGGTTAAACATAACCCCACTGGACCAGGGAGAGGTTAAACATAACCCCACTGGACCAGGAGAGGTTAAACATAACCCCACTGGACCAGGGAGAGGTTAAACATAACCCCACTGGACCAGGGAGAGGTTAAACATAACCCCACTGGACCAGGGAGAGGTTAAACATAACCCCACTGGACCAGGGAGAGGTTAAACATAACCCCACTGCATCAGGGAGAGGTTAAACATAACCCCACTGGACCAGGGAGAGGTTAAACATAACCCCACTGGACCAGGGAGAGGTTAAACATAACCCCACTGGACCAGGGAGAGGTTAAACATAACCCCACTGAACCAAACCAGAAAGAGAACAGCTGTAAAGACTATCAGAACACAAAAAATTACAAGCTCTCACAGTCTCACTACACAATTAGATATTTTTCCACGTTTCTCGAAACGCCAAATTTTGAAGGTGCTCCAAATGTTAAATGTCTGGTGGCTGGTTTTGACTTGCCTTGATTTATCCATTCATTTTGACTTGGCTAAGTAAAACAGAAATTCATTATTTACGAATTGTTAGACTTAGGGCTAAATTCAGGCATTAATTTTGATTGGTCAGGGTTAAGGTGAAGGTTTGGGATAGGGTTAATTAAATTCAGGCATTAATTGAAATTCGTCAAGTTCAGAAAAACAACTCCACGGTTTAGTTAAGCCATTAATTCTGACTTTCCTTGTTTATTCTTTGTGTCTGAATGGTGCAGTGGTCTGAGCATCTGATTTGTCTTTTATAGACCGGGTTCCATCCCAGTGGACAGTTTGGACGGAGTCTCCCAACGTCCTGGGGACCTACAAAAACCTGAATTTCACCTTCAATCTGGGTTGATCTCCCTGCAATACTAGGCCTGGCCCCCTCTGGTCACCATAGCAACCACTCACCTGTCTTCTACCCCAACAGCAATAACCAACAGACAGGTCAAAGTGACATAACGGTTCTGACTCACACACACATATCGGCTCCTTGTCATGCGCTGCACAGTGCCCTTCTCTTGTGTACACAGGAAAAACACCATCTGACACAAAGACAAGCAGACAACTATCTCTCTATCTTACTCTCCCTCTATCATTCTCTCTAGAACAATATCTCTCGAGCATACTCTCTCTATCATACTATCTCTCTATCATAATCTCTCTCGATCAAACCATCTCTCTATCATACTCTCTCTATCATACTCTCTCTCTATCATACTCTCTCTCTATCATACTATCTCTCTATCATACTCTCTCTCTATAAAACCATCTGTCTATCATACTCTCTCTCTATCATACTATCTCTCTATAATACTATCTCTCTATCATACTCTCTATATCATACTATCTCTCTATCATACTCTCTCTCTATTAAACCATCTCTCTATCATACTCTCTCTATCATACTATCTCTCTATCATACTCTCTCTCTATCAAACCATCTCTCTATCATACTCTCTCTCTATCAAACAATCTCTCTATCATACTCGTTCTCTATCATACTCTCTCTATCATACTATCTCTCTATCATACTCTCTCTCTATCAAACCATCTCTCTATCATACTCTCTCTCTATCAAACAATCTCTCTATCATACTCGTTCTCTATCATACTCTCTCTCTATCAAACCATCTCTCTATCATACTCTCTCTCTATCAAACAATCTCTCTATCATACTCTTTCTCTAGCATACTCTCTCTCTAGTATGCTCTCTCTATCATACTCTCTCTATAATACTATCTCTCTATCATACTCTCTCTCTATTAAACCATCTCTCTATCATACTATCTCTCTATCATACTATCTCTCTATCATACCATCTCTCTATCATACTATCTCTCTATCATACCATCTCTCTATCATACTCTCTCTATCTATCATACTCTCTCTCTATCATACTATCTCTCTAGCATAATATATCTCTATCTCTCTAGCATACTCTCTATCATACTATCTCTCTATCATACTCTCTATCATACTCTCTCTAGAATACTATCTCTCTAGCATACTCTCTATCATACTCTCGCTCTATCATACCATCTCTCTATCATACTCTATCTGGCTTATTATCTCTCTAGCATACTATCTGTCTATCATACTCTCTCTATAGCATACTATCTCTCTAGCATACTATCTCTCTATCATACTCTCTCTATCATACTCTCTCTATCATACTCTGTCTCTATCATACCATCTCTCTATCATACTATCTCTCTATCATAATATCTCTCTATCATACTATCTCTCTATCATACTCTCTCTCTATCATACTCTATCTATCATACTCTCTCTCTATCATACTCTCTCTCTATCATACTCTCTCTCTATCATACTCTCTCTCTATCATACTCTCTCTCTATCATACTATCTCTCTAGCATAATATATCTCTATCTCTCTAGCATACTCTCTATCATACTATCTCTCTATCATACTCTCTATCAGACTCTCTCTATAATACTATCTCTCTAGCATACTCTCTCTCTCTATCATACCATCTCTCTATCATACTCTATCTGGCTTATTATCTCTCTAGCATACTATCTGTCTATCATACTCTCTATCATACTATCTCTCTAGCATACTATCTCTCTATCATACTCTCTCTATCATACTCTGTCTCTGTCATACTATCTCTCTAGCATGCTCTCTATCATACTATCATACTCTCTCTCTAGTATAATCTCTATCATACTCTCTCTCTACCATACCATCTCTCTATCATACTCTCATACTCTCTATCATACTATCTCTCTAGCATACTCTCTGTCTCTCTCTCTCTCTCTCTCTCTCTCTCTCTCCCTCTGTCTCTCTCTCTCTCTGTCTGTCTATGTCTCTGTCTCTGTCTCTCTCTCTCTCTCTCCCTCTGTCTCTGTCTCTCTCTCTCTCTCATATTCACACACACACATGCAGGCACAAACGCAAAACCTCTCTCTCAAACACACTCTGACAAACCAGAAAACACACACATCCCTGGTTCCCCCCCTCTGCATATGTCAGGAAGCAACTGTCAATCTGCCAGCCCTCCCTCCGCCATCCTGCCCGCACACCAGCCCGCCTGCCCAAACGGCAACAGTTATCCTGGCCTGGTATATTCCCCTGGCTGCTGAAACTGTCCCAGTACAACCCAGCTTGCTGCCATGCATCCAACACAGACAAAACATGTGTGTGTGTGTGTGTGTGTGTGTGTGTGTGTGTGTGTGTGTGTGTGTGTGTGTGTGTGTTTGCGTGCAGCAACCATCCTATTGAACATGGACAAGACGTGGATCTGCTGGCTGATCTGCTGGCCCTGTTTAAACCTCCCTCCACCCAGGCCTGTTAACACCACTGGGCTGCTCCACTACACCTCATGGCCTTCTGCCTAGTCTATGATACCTGACCTCAGGTCAGAGAGACAGCAAAGACAGAACAAGTTCAACACTAATAACTATACTCCTCTAATCTAACAGCAGGAACTGCAGCAGGAACAGGGACAGAAACAGGGACAGGGACAGATAGAGGGACAGGGACAGATACAGATACAGATACAGGGACAAGAACAGGGACAGATACAGGGACAGATACAGGGACAGATACAGGGACAGGAACAGGGACAGATAGAGGGACAGGGACAGGAACAGGGACAGACACAGGGACAGATACAGGAACAGGGAGAGATACAGGAACTGGGACAGATACAGGGACAGGGACAGATACAGGGACAGTTACACAGGGACAGGATATGGACAGAGACAGAGACAGGATATGGACAGAGACAGAGACAGGATATGGACAGATACAGGGACATATACAGGGACAGAGACAGAGACACAGGGACAGGATAGGGACAGAGACAGAGACAGGATAGGGACAGAGACAGAGACAGGATAGGGACAGAGACAGAGACAGGATAGGGACAGAGACACAGGGACAGGATAGGGACAGAGACAGAGACAGGATATGGACAGAGACAGAGACAGGATATGGACAGATACAGGGACATATACAGGGACAGAGACAGAGACACAGGGACAGGATATGGACAGAGACAGAGACATGGACAGAGACAGAGACAGGATAGGGACAGAGACAGAGACAGGATAGGGACAGAGACACAGGGACAGGATATGGACAGAGACAGAGACATGGACAGAGACAGAGACAGGATAGGGACAGAGACACAGGGACAGGATAGGGACAGAGACAGAGACAGGATAGGGACAGAGACAGAGACAGGATATGGACAGAGACAGGGACAGGATATGGACAGAGACAGAGACAGGATAGGGACAGAGACAGAGACAGGATAGGGACAGAGACAGAGACAGGATATGGACAGAGACATGGACAAGGACAGACACCTCCCCTTTTATCAAACCCCAGTATTTCCAGTGTAGTGGAGGCTATAGCAGAAGAGGATCATACACAGACACACACAGAGAGGTTTATAAGGCTGACCAGTTAGGATGGGACTGTCTTTAT
>NW_027015923.1:0-5000 GCF_036934945.1 Oncorhynchus masou masou | reverse complement strand
CGCTGACATATATGTTGAAGAGGGTGGGGCTTAAGCTGCATCCCTGTCTTACCCCATGGCCCTGTGGGAAGAAATGTGTGTTTTTTGGCCTAATTTAACCTCACGCGTTGTTTGTGTACATATATTTTATATTTTCATGTGTTTTTCCCCCAACACCACTTTCCATCAATTTGTAAAGCAGACCCTCATGCCAAAGTGAGTCAAAAGCTATTTTGAAATGAACAAAGCATAAGAAGACTTGTCTTTTGTTTTGTTTGTTTGTCAATTAGGGTGTGCAGGGTGAATACGTGGTCTGTCATACGGTAACTAGTGAAAAGCCAATTTGACATTTGCTCAGTACATTGTTTTCAATGAAAGAAATGTACGAGTCTGCTGTTAATGATAATGCAGAGCATTTCCCCAATATATTTATCTGTCTCGTTCTCTCTCTCTATCTCTCTGTCTGTCTATTTTTGAATCCCTTTGTCTCTCCTTCTCTCTACAGTATTTCTCACCCTCTACCCAATCTGTTTCTAATTCCTTCACATGCTCTCATCCCAGGAACCACTACTAGCCAGGTATTATCCACAGAAGGGAAGGAAGGAAAATGCTTACAACAGCAAATAAATATTAACATGAGCTTCACAAACCATTCTGCATCATAAATGGTTCTCTGTTCCCTATATAGTGCGCTACATTTGACTAGAACCCTATGGGCCCTGGTCAAAAGTGGTTCACTATGTAAGGAATAGGGTGCCATTCAGGACACAAGCCTGTAGTTCTCAATGACTATACAATCTGTTAAGACTTCCTCAAACATGACCATCCTTACATTACACACAAACACACACACATACAAACACAAACACACACACACACACACAAATGCACGCAAGCACACAAACACAAACACACACACATACAAACACAAACACAAACACAAACACACACACAAACACACACACATACAAACACAAACACACACACACAAACGCACACACACACAGACAAGCACACACACAAACAGACACACACACACAAACAGACATACACACACACACAAACAGACACACACACACACACACACACACACACACACACACACACACACACACAGACACACACACACACAAACAGACACACACACACACAGACATACACACACACAAACAGACACGCACACACACAAACAGACACACACACACACACACACACACACACACAGACACAAACAGACACACACACACACACACACACAGTCATTACAGCAGCAGCTGAATAGCTGTGTGACATTTAACAATGCGATGGAAGATGTTCCTCACAGTACCAATAATGAATCGTTGATTCAGGGGACAACATAATGAAGTGTTTCCTCCTCCGCTCTGCTCTTGTCCTTACTCTGACCCCCATAGAAGCAGCATTGCTCTTATACACTCTGATAATCACTTCTGTAATACTCATTATCTGTCATGCAGAACTGTACTACTAGGACTGCATGTATTACAATGCCAATACTGGTCCTGTGTGGTTGAGTTATGTCACGTTCTGACCTTTATTTCCTTTGTCATTATTTAGTATGGTCAGGGCGTGAGTTGGGGTGGGCAGTCTATGTTTGTTTTGTCATTATTTAGTATGGTCAGGGCGTGAGTTGGGGTGGGCAGTCTGTTTGTTTTGTTTTTATTTAGTATGGTCAGGGCGTGAGTTGGGTGGGCAGTCTATGTTTGTTTTGTCATTATTTAGTATGGTCAGGGCGTGAGTTGGGGTGGGCAGTCTGTTTTTCTATCATTTGGGTATTTCTATGTTTCGGCCTAGTATGGATCTCAATCAGAGGCAGGTGTCATTAGTTGTCTCTGATTGAGAATCATACTTAGGTAGCCTGGGTTTCACTGAGTGTTTGTGGGTGTTTGTTTCCGTGTCTGTGTTTTTTCACCACACGGTACTGTTTGGGTTTTCGTTCGTTCCACGTTTATTGTTTTTTGTAGTCAGTTGTTCATGTTGAGTATTTTCTTATTGAAAGAACCATGGACACTTACCACGCCGCATATTGGTCCTCCGATCCTTCCCTCCTCTTCGGACGAAGAGGAGGAAAACCATTACAGTTGTGACAGGCATTGTCACTAGCCTTGCAATGCCAAGGTGGTGGGTTCAATTCCCACAGAGATCACATCCAGTCCACTTCACAAAGTAAACATGTGTCTATGGGGTGACTGTTTTGTTAGGCACCTTTTGTTTGAAGTGGCAAAAGTAACAACTCACAGCAGAGAAATCATTACCGTTATACATGAGACAGACAGCTCACAGCAGAGAAATCATTACTGTTATACATGAGACAGACAGCTCACAGCAGGGAAATCATTACTGTTATACATGAGACAGACAGCTCACAGCAGGGAAATCATTACTGTTATACATGAGACAGACAGCTCACAGCAGGGAAATCATTACTGTTATACATGAGACAGACAGCTCACAGCAGGGAAAATAGAACTGTTATACATGAGACAGACAGCTCACAGCAGGGAAATCATTACTGTTATACATGAGACAGACAGCTCACAGCAGGGAAATCATTACTGTTATACATGAGACAGACAGCTCACAGCAGGAAATCATTACCGTTATACATGAGACAGACAGCTCACAGCAGGGAAATCAGAACTGTTATACATGAGACAGACAGCTCACAGCAGGGAAATCATTACCGTTATACATGAGACAGACAGCTCACAGCAGGGAAATCATTACTGTTATACATGAGACAGACAGCTCACAGCAGGGAAATCATTACTGTTATACATGAGACAGACAGCTCACAGCAGGGAAATCATTACTGTTATACATGAGACAGACAGCTCACAGCAGGGAAATCATTACTGTTATACATGAGACAGACAGCTCACAGCAGGGAAATCATTACTGTTATACATGAGACAGACAGCTCACAGCAGGGAAATCATTACTGTTATACATGAGACAGACAGCTCACAGCAGGGAAATCATTACCGTTATACATGAGACAGACAGCTCACAGTAGGGAAAATAGAACTGTTATACATGAGACAGACAGCTCACAGCAGGAAATCATTACCGTTATACATGAGACAGACAGCTCACAGCAGAGAAATCATTACTGTTATACATGAGACAGACAGCTCACAGCAGGGAAATCATTACTGTTATACATGAGACAGACAGCTCACAGCAGGGAAAATCAGAACTGTTATACATGAGACAGACAGCTCACAGCAGGAAAATAGAACTGTTATACATGAGACAGACAGCTCACAGCAGGGAAATCATTACTGTTATACATGAGACAGACAGCTCACAGCAGGGAAAATAGAACTGTTATACATGAGACAGACAGCTCACAGCAGGGAAATCATTACTGTTATACATGAGACAGACAGCTCACAGCAGGGAAAATAGAACTGTTATACATGAGACAGACAGCTCACAGCAGGGAAATTAGAACTGTTATACATGAGACAGACAGCTCACAGCAGGGAAATCATTACTGTTATACATGAGACAGACAGCTCACGGTTGCAGAAGACTAACCTACACCCAGAGGGGGGTGGAGTAGAATATTTCACAACTCAAAGGCTGCATCCCAAATGGTTCCCTATTCCTTTTATAGTACACTACTTCTGACCAGAGCCTTATGGGCCCTGATCAAAACCCTGGTCGTCTGTACTGTACTTTAATGAAATAGGGTGCCATTAAGGACACATCTGAAGTTTCCATCAAGCCAGAGAGACGGAAAGACAGATAGACATCAAGCCAGAGAACCATCAAGCCAGAGAACCATCAAGCCAGAGAACCATCAAGCCAGAGAGCTACAGAGACAGAGAGCCAGAGAGCTAAAGAACTAGAGACAGAGGTAGAGAGACACAGAGACAGAGAGACAAAGAGCTAGAGAGACAAAGAGCTAGAGAGACAGAGAGCTAGAGAGACAGAGAGACAGAGACCTAGAGAGACAGAGAGACATCAAGCCATAGAGACAGAGAGCAAGATAGACAGAGAGCCATACATCTAGAGAGCCATCAAGCCATCAAGCCAGAGAGCTAGAGAGACAGAGAGCCATCAAGCCAGAGAGACAGAGAGCCATCAAGCCAGAGAGACAGAGAGCCATCAAGCCAGAGAGACAGAGAGACAGAGAGCCATCAAGCCAGAGAGACAGAGAGCCATCAAGCCAGAGAGACAGAGAGCCATCAAGCCAGAGAGACAGAGAGACAGAAAGCCATCAAGCCAGAGAGACAGAGAGACAGAGAGCCATCAAGCCAGAGAGACAGAGAGCCATCAAGCCAGAGAGACAGAGAGACAGAGAGACAGAGAGCCATCAAGCCAGAGAGACAGAGAGACAGAGAGACAGAGAGCCATCAAGCCAGAGAGACAGAGAGACAGAGAGCCATCAAGCCAGAGAGACAGAGAGCCATCAAGCCAGAGAGACAGAGAGACAGAGAGACAGAGAGCCATCAAGCCAGAGAGACAGAGAGCCAGCCCAGGCCCCTTTTCATTTTCCAACTGGATTTAAATGTGGGTCTTCATGCAGACATGACAGTCACTTTCCAATTTCAACTCTTAAACTACCAATTTAAACCAGGCTCACCATGGTAATGATTGAAATATGAAACCCTGCATATATACAGGCCATTACAGACCTGATGAACACACAGCCGTTAGCTTTGTGTGTGTGATGTGTGATGTGTGATGTGCGTGTGCGTGTGTGTGTGTGTGTGTATGTGTGTATGTGTGTACTCGTTTCATTATAGTATAATTGTTGGTTGATGAATGTGTACTGCACTGTTGAAGAGAGATTGTAAGTCAGCATTCCACTGTACCGTTTACACCCTGTGTGTGAGACCAATACAATTTGATTTCATCGTTGACTAAAGGGTTAACTTCAACTGATTAGTGGTGTATTGAAATGGATGAGTCTTTGCTTTTGAATACATTCTTTCTGCAATAATGCTGAGAAATACATTCCCTTACCTCACATATATAGTGTGTACACACAC
>NW_027015922.1:0-10745 GCF_036934945.1 Oncorhynchus masou masou | reverse complement strand
TGTAGCCTCTGGAACTGCCGATCTGCGGCCAACAAGGCAGAGTTCATCTCAGCCTATGCCTCCTCAGTCCCTCGACTTGGCACTGACGGAAACATGGACCACCACAGATAACACTGCTACTCCTACTGCTCTCTCTTCGTCCGCCCACGTGTTCTCGCACACCCGAGAGCTTCTGGTCAGAGGGGTGGTGGCACTGGGATCCTCATCTCTCCCAAGTGGTCATTCTCTCTTTCTCCCTTACCCATCTGTCTATCGCCTCCTTTGGAATTCCATGCTGTCACAGTTACCAGCCCTTTCAAGCTTAACATCCTTATCATTTATCGCCCTCCAGGTTCCTCGGAGAGTTCATCAATGAGCTTGATGCCTTGATAAGCTCCTTTCGTGAGGACGGCTCACCTCTCACAGTCCTGGGCGACTTTAACCTCCCCACGTCTACCTTTGACTCATTCCTCTCTGCCTCCTTCTTTCCACTCCTCTCCTCTTTTTGACCTCACCCTCTCACCTTCCCCCCTACTCACAAGGCAGGCAAAACGCTCGACCTCATCTTTACTAGATGCTGTTCTTCCACTAACCTCATTGCAACTCCCTCCAAGTCTCCGACCACTACCTTGTATCCTTTTCCTCTCGCTCTCATCCAACACTTCCCACACTGCCCCTACTCGGATGGTATCGCGCCGTCCCAACCTTCGCTCTCTCTCCCCCACTACTCTCTCCTCTTCCATCCTATCATCTCTTCCCTCTGCTCAAACCTTCTCCAACCTATCTCCTGATTCTGCCTCCTCAACCCTCCCTCTTCCCTTTCTGCATCCTTTGACTCTCTATGTCCCCTATCCTCCAGGCCGGCTCGGTCCTCCCCTCCCGCCCGTGGCTCGACGACTCATTGCGAGCTCACAGAACAGGGCTCCGGGCAGCCGAGCGGAAATGGAGGAAAACTCGCCTCCTGCGGACCTGGCATCCTTTCACTCCCTCCTCTCTACATTTTCCTCCTCTGTCTCTGCTGCTAAAGCCACTTTCTACCACTCTAAATTCCAAGCATCTGCCTCTAACCCTAGGAAGCTCTTTGCCACCTTCTCCTCCCTCCTGAATCCTCCTCCCTCCTGAATCCTCCTCCCCCCCTCCTCCCTCTCTGCAGATGACTTTGTCAACCATTTTGAAAAGAAGGTCGACGACAACCGATCCTCGTTTGCTAAGTCAAACGACACCGCTGGTTCTGCTCACACTGCCCTACCCTGTGCTCTGACCTCTTTCTCCCCTCTCTCTCCAGATGAAATCTCGCTTCTTGTGACGGCCGGCCGCCCAACAACCTGCCCGCTTGACCCTATCCCCTCCTCTCTTTCCAGACCATTTCCGGAGACCTTCTCCCTTACCTCACCTCGCTCATCAACTCATCCCTGACCGCTGGCTATGTCCCTTCCGTCTTCAAGAGAGCGAGAGTTGCACCCCTTCTGAAAAAACCTACACTCGATCCCTCCGATGTCAACAACTACAGACCAGTATCCCTTCTTTCTTTTCTCTCCAAAACTCTTGAACGTGCCGTCCTTGGCCAGCTCTTCTCCCGCTATCTCTCTCAGAATGACCTTCTTGATCCAAATCAGTCAGGTTTCAAGACTAGTCATTCAACTGAGACTGCTCTTCTCTGTATCACGGAGGCGCTCCGCACTGCTAAAGCTAACTCTCTCCTCTGATCTCATCCTTCTAGACCTATCGGCTGCCTTCGATACTGTGAACCATCAGATCCTCCTCTCCACCCTCTCCGAGTTGGGCATCTCTCGCGGCCCACGCTTGATTGCGTCCTACCTGACAGGTCGCTCCTACCAGGTGGCGTGGAGAGAATCTGTCTCCTCACCATGCGCTCTCACCACTGGTGTCCCCAGGGCTCTGTTCTAGGCCCTCTCCTATTCTCGCTATACACCAAGTCACTTGGCTCTGTCATAACCTCACATGGTCTCTCCTATCATTGCTATGCAGACGACACACAATTAATCTTCTCCTTTCCCCTTCTGATGACCAGGTGGCTAATCGCATCTCTGCATGTCTGGCAGACATATCAGTGTGGATGACGGATCACCACCTCAAGCTGAACCTCGGCAAGACGGAGCTGCTCTTCCTCCCGGGGAAGGACTGCCCGTTCCATGATCTCGCCATCACGGCTGACAACTCCATTGTGTCCTCCTCCCAGAGCGCTAAGAACCTTGGCGTGATCCTGGACAACACCCTGTCGTTCTCAACTAACATCAAGGCGGTGGCCCGTTCCTGTAGGTTCATGCTCTACAACATCCGCAGAGTACGACCCTGCTCACACAGGAAGCGGCGCAGGTCCTAATCCAGGCACTTGTCATCTCCCGTCTGGATTACTGCAACTGCGCTGTTGGCTGGGCTCCCTGCCTGTGCCATTAAACCCCTACAACTCATCCAGAACGCCGCAGCCCGTCTGGTGTTCAACCTTCCCAAGTTCTCTCACGTCACCCCGCTCCTCCGCTCTCTCCACTGGCTTCCAGTTGAAGCTCGCATCCGCTACAAGACCATGGTGCTTGCCTACGGAGCTGTGAGGGGAATGGCAACCGCAGTACCTCCAGGCTCTGATCAGGCCCTACACCCAAACAAGGGCACTGTGTTCATCCACCTCTGGCCTGCTCGCCTCCCTACCACTGAGGAAGTACAGTTCCCGCTCAGCCCAGTCAAAACTGTTCGCTGCTCTGGCCCCCAATGGTGGAACAAACTCCCTCACGACGCCAGGACAGCGGAGTCAATCACCACCTTCCGGAGACACCTGAAACCCCACCTCTTTAAGGAATACCTAGGATAGGATAAAGTAATCCTTCTCACCCCCTTAAATGATTTAGATGCACTATTGTAAAGTGGCTGTTCCACTGGTTGTCATAAGGTGAATTCACCAATTTGTAAGTCGCTCTGGATAAGAGCGTCTGCCAAATGACTTAAATGTAAATGTAACGGAAATTTTTGAGTTTTTGTCTGGAGGAATTGCTCATGCTTTTTGAGGATTGAATGCTGGGCTGAACAAGCTAACAACAAGTGGCTAAATTATGGGCTTTTTGGAACTTTATGGAACAAATCAGTCATTTATTGTCGAACTGGGATTCCTGGAACTGCCTTCTGATGAAGATATTCAAAGGTAAGTGAATATTTAGTGTTTTTTGTAGCTTCTGTTGATGACAAAATGACGGCTATTTCTTTGGGTTCTGAGCGCCGTTCTCAGATTATTCTTTTTCCGTAAAGATTTTTTCTGACATAGCGGTTGCATAGAGGATACGTTTATCTTTAATTCTGTGAATAACACTTGCATCTTTTATCAATGTTTATTGTGAGTATTTCTGCAAAATCACCGGATGTTTTGGAATCAAAACATAACTGCATGTAACGTGCCAATGTAAACTGAGATTTTTTTATATATATATATATATATATATATATATATATATATATATATAGAAATGCACATTATATATATATATATATATATATATATATATATATGCACATTATTGAACAAAAACACACAATACATGTATACCATGATGTCCTATGAGTATCATCTGATGAGATAATCAAAGGTTAGTGATTCATTTTATTCATATTTATGCTTTTGTGACTGTGAAAAATCGCTGTGTGTTTTTTTGAATTTGGTGGTCATCTAACATAAATATATGTTGTGTTTTCGCTGTAAAACATTTTAAAAATCGGACATGATGGGTAGATTAACAAGATGTTTATCTTAATTTGCTGTATTGGACTTGTTAATGTGTGAAAGTTAAATATTTCTAAAGAATATTTTTGTTCAGCTGAATGGGAGGGGTGTTCCATTAAGGGAACTCCTTGTGCCCCTAGCCCCAACAGGTTTTAAGACATAAAGGTCAGCAAATACGGAACATTTCTTGAACTTTGAAAGTTTTTTCAAGTGTAGTTGCAAATACCATCAAGCACTATGATGAAACTAGCTCTCATGATGACCGCCACAGGAATGGAAGACCCAGAGTTACCTCTGCTCCAGACGATAAGTTCATAATAGAGTTACCAGCCTCAGAAATTGCAGTCCAAATAAATGCTTCACAGAGTTCAAGTAACAGATACAACTCAACATCAACTGTCCCGATAGGCACCCTATTCCCATTAAGTGCACAACATTTGGCCAGGATCCAAAGTGCGCTAGGGAATATTGTCCATTTTGGGACCCATGCCCAGATGTGAATTTGATGACTGACTGTCTTTTACATGAATATTTCATTGATGAGAGACTATAAAAAAATTACTCACACACAAGCTGTGGATTTGCTCAATCATTCTCTCACTCCCATATTTAGATATGCATGCTTCATCATGAAAAACACTCGATAACATAGCACAAGAGACAAAAACACACACGCAAACAAACGCGATGGCTGATTGTGAGATTCACAGTTGTGGTTGGTATTTCTGGGATGTACCTTTCAAGACATTCGTTGATAAATGTTCACTGATGTTGTGTGGATAGATTTTCACTTCACAGGACACCAACCTCACACTGCAACATGTGCCTCATGGCTTCACACAAACACACATGCTGTGGATATAACTCATTTGGGAAACGGGAGACTGATGCCCTGCTGCACGTCTCCCTTTGACTTACTTTTGTTGTTATTTTTGTGCCTCTTTAATTTTGTGGCTGCAATGGTATTTTTACCAGCCTGAAAGGTGATCCCAGACTGAGGTCAGCCATCACTCCTCTACTGTTACAGTAAGTCTATCAGAGTAAAAATGCATACATGTACGCACAAGCAGTGTTCTAGAATATTGGACCGATGGCATACTTTTAGAATTCTCAACGCGGCCCAAGCAATTTCTCCACCGTCCACCCATTCAAAATGACTAGAAGACACGTACGCGAACCACATATGTTGGGAAATTTGTAGAGATGCGCGGTCGGGCAGTGTGTCCCCCGCGGATGATGGTTCCAGAGCCTCATTGATATGTCCTAATTGGACGCAAGCTATCATGCTTCCGCCTCTGCGGACTCTGAAATATGATTGATAAGCAAATGGAAATGACAGTCCATCATTACTTTAAGACATAAAGGCCAGTCAATACGGAAAATTTCAAAAACTTTTAAAGTTTCTTCAAGTGCAGTCACAAAAACCATCAAGCGTAATAATGAAACTAGCTCTCATGAGGACCGCCACAGGAAAGGAAGACCCAGAGTAACCTCTGCTGCAGAGGATAAGTTCATTAGAGATACCAGCCCAAATCGAGTTGCAGCCACATAAATGCTTCACAGAGTTCCGGTAACAGACACATCTCAACATCAACTATTCAGAGAGACTGTGTGAATCAGGCCATCATGGTTGAATTGCTGCAAAGAAACCACTACTAAGGTACACCAATAAGAAGAAGACACTTGCTTGGGCCAAGATACACAAGCAATGGACATTAGACCAGTGGAAATCTGTCCTTTAGTCTGATTAGTCCAAATGTGAGATTTTTGGTTCCAACCGCTCGTGTCTTTGTGAGAGGTGAATGAATGACCTCCACATGTGTTGTTCTCACCGTGAAGCATGGAAGAGAAGATTTGATGGTGTGGGGGTGCTTTATTTAGAATTCAAGGCACACTTAACCAGCATGGCTACCACAGAATCCTGCAGCGATACACCATCCCATCTGGTGTGCGTTTAGTGGGACTATCATGTTTTTCAACAGGACAATGACCCAACACACCTCCAGGCTGTGTAAGGGCTATTTGACCAAGAAGGAGAGTGATGGAGTGCTGCATCAGATGATCTGGCCTCCACAATCATCCGACCTCAACCCAATTGGGATGGTTTGGGATGCTTTTCGATGGTTTTGAAAAGCACTTCAGGTAAAGCTGGTTGAGAGTCTGTCATCAAGGCAAAGGACTGCTAACTTGAAGAATCTAAAATCTAAAATATATGGTTACTACATGATTCCATATGTGTTAGTTCATGGTTATGATATATTCACTATTATTCTACAATGTAGAAATAGTGAAAACAAAGAGAAATCCTTGAATGAGTGTGTGTGTCCAAACTTTTGACTGGTATTCTATATTTGTTTTAAATATATTTTCCTTTATTACTTCCCCTAACCCTACCACCGTCACCTAATTGGAGAAAAAACTAATGGACAACAACACTTAGGCTTCTACTTCCAGCTTATACATACCATACCATTTTATGGACACAGTATATTTTACAATAGTTATTGCTTGTTTGTTTTTAGTCCCATCTTCCATCTTCCAGCTCCACTCAACCCCTCCCATATGTCTGAACACAATCCAGTTTTGATTTCTATTTGACATATATTTTTCAAGTGTGCTGTTTCACAAAAGTTCTGAACCTTTCTATTCTCATAGATTCTACATATTGTAAATACATGTTTTCTTTTTTGCTAAGAGTATTATTATATTATGAATTGATTGACTACGAATTTTTAAATCACTCAGCAGTGGCGAACATAACTTGGCAGGGGGTCTGGGTGTCCTCACATTTTTGGGGACATCTAAAGCACATTTCCTGCATTTCTACACAATCTAATATGACCCATTGCCCTTCTAGACGTCTGTATTTAGAACAACAAAAAGTAAGCAAAAATGCCTGAAACTAAATCCATGACAATTCAATAATCAATATTGTGTTGCACCTTTAACCAATAACCTAACAAATTAACGACTCTTTACAATTAAAGTGCAAAGACAACTTTTATTATCTTTAAGACATCCTCTATATCAGATTTCAGCCAGACTGCCCAGCCAACCTGAGCTGCCTACACACCCAACCCCCACCAGTCTAGTAAATAACTCAACTCTCTTGCCAACACAACTTCACTCCTATCTTTTTATGTCTCAATGGAAAGGTTTTGAAAGCAGAAGTTGAATGAAAAAACACATACACCTACACAGAAAGAGTAAACCCTCCAAATAATTCATATCATAGGCCTAATAGAATTCAATAGAATAGAATAGAATTCATAATAGAATTCATTTTACTTGCTTGGACCCAGCACCTCTACTCCAGACCATAACACTCCCAGTCAACCAGGTACTGGAATCCTCTGACCCGAGGTTGAACACTCAGGAGGTGCTCTCGCCATGTTCTCCGGATGGTCGTCGATGGGGGAGAGTGGTGGGCCTGGAAACAGGTTCAATCCTAGAGGTTAAATCCTAGACATATTAAAAGTGTGATATATACGGAGGGTGCGGGGCAACAGAAGACGAACAGCAGAACGGCTAAGGATTTTAGAGATGGGAAGAGGGTAGATCCCGAGTGGAGAGCCATACCCTTTGCCCGAGACGATAGCGGAGAGCAGGGGTCCGGTGGCGGTCTGCCTGTCGCGATACATGGAGGTGGTCTTGGAGAAGAACGGACCGGGCTCTCTTCCAAGTACGCCGACAGTGGAGGACGAACATCTGGGCAGAGGGTATGCTGACTTCTTCCTCTTGCTCAGGGAAGAGCGGGGCTGATATCCCAAGGAACACTTGAAGGGCAAGAGCCCGGTGGCCGAGCAGGGGAGGGTGTTGCGGGCATATTCCACCCACACGAGCTGCTGGCTCCAGGTGGTGGGGTTGTCGGAGACGAGGCAACAAGTACTGATTGGGTTGCTCCGACTGGGGATGAAAGCCGGAGGACAAGCTGGCCGAAAAACTCCATGAAGATACATAATATCTTCCAGAACCGGGATGAGAACTGAGGACAGAGATCAGAGACCATGTTGACCGGAAGTTCATGGATCCGGAAGACGTGTTGCACTATGAGCAAGGCTGTCTCCTTGGCTGAGCGTAGCTTGGGAAGGGGAATCAAAATGGGTGGCTTTGGAAAACTTTTCCACCACCTTAAGAATAGTGATGTTGCCATCTGAGGGAGGGAAACCAGTGGCAAAGTCCAGGGGGCTATATGGGGCCAAGGGCGGTAAGGAACAGGGAGTGGTTGAAGAAGGCTAGCAGTAGCTTGCCGCGGAGTCTCTTTCTGTGCTCACACAGTGTAGGCAGTGACGAATGCGGAAATGTGAAGAACCATAGTGGGCCACCAGAAACGTGGGATAAAAGCAAGGGTCCAATAGGAGCCAGGATGACAGGTCAGTCTAGAGCAGGGGTGTCAAAGTCAAATGGACGGAGGGCCAAATAAAAAATTTAGCTACAAGCCGAGGGCCGGACTGTTCGAATGTTCATTGAAAATTTTTTAAATGACGCATATAGTCTAGTGAACCTAATTGAACCTACTGAAAACCTAACAAATATATTCCAATATGATCAGATAAATAAAGCAATATTTTCTTATGGCTCTGTCAGTAATCTTTAATTTTCAACAGACACAAAAGACAAATTTCCTTTATATAAAAATCCCCATAACATGAACATTAAATGAAAGAAACGGTATTCAAGGCACCATCAGTAGCCTATATTTTCTATTTTAGCAAAAGTGGGCTAAATTTACTTCAAAGAAAAAAACAATAATAGCAATTTTCTATCATCCACTCAACTGAAATATTTTTAAAATATAATTGGATTGAAATACAATAAAATAAAGTGCAAAAATCTATTAATCAAAAAACAACACTTTGTTTAAGGAGAAGTAACATGCAGTGAAAACAAATATTAAACTTTAACTTTTAAACTTGAACTGAGTAAAAACTCTAAATATGTGATTGCACAGTAATGTTCACTTGTTTGAGGTTGAGGGTGATACTTGGTGGTGTCCCATCTTTTCCACAAGTTCATCAATGTTCGGGGTAAGGCTCTGAGCTGAGGAAATCCTCAGAATTGAGTGGAGGTGTTCAGCAGTAAGTCGACTTCTGTGTGATGTTTTGTTCAGGTTCATCAAAGAAAAAGTTGTTCACACAGGTATGTGCTGCCAAACATAGACAACGTTTGAGCAGCCTGGATGCGCAGCTGGGGCATTGTGTCGGGGAGGAAACGGGCGAACTCCGCAGCACCCACTGCCGCATATTTTGCCCTCAGTGCATCATTGCATTGGAGGTCAATCAACTCCATTTGGAGGTTTGGTGGTGAGCTTTCCACGTCAACAGCAAATGGGTTACCCGAGCAGTTCCAACCTGCTTTTTTGTGCTTCAAAGTCAGCAAATCGGCGTCGAAAGTCAGCGGCAAGCATACCTATTTTATCAGCCAACTGTGCGCTCGGGAACGCACTGGTAGAGAGCTTCTCTTTCATGGTCTGGCAGCTGGGAAAGTGGCTCAAATTTTCTTTCCGCATCTGCGTCTCCCACAGAGTCAGTTTGGTTTTAAATGCCTTCACTGTACTGTACATATCAGAGATGACATGATCCCGACCCTGCAGCTGCAAGTTCATTGCATTCAGATGACTCGTAATGTCACACAGAAAAGCCATTTCACACAGAATCATTTCGTCTCGGAGTTGTGTTGTGTCTTTCCCTTTGCTGTCCAAGAACAGACAAATCTCCTCACGAAGCTCGAAACATCTTTGAAGCACCTTTCCCTGGCTTAGCCATCGCACCTCTGTGTGATAAGGCAAATCACCATGCTCCGTTTCTAACTCCGTCAGAAATGCCTTGAACTGGCGGTGATTCAAACCTTTGGCTCTGATAAAGTTAACTGTGCGCGTGATGATGCTCATTACATGCTCCATTTTCAAGGCTTTACCGCACAACGCTTCCTGGTGTATGATACAATGATAAGCTGTCAGCTCACCTGTCGCGTTTTCCTCTTGCATCTTTTTCCCGTATCTTCGCCACCAGTCCGCTCCTGTGTCCACACATCGCAGGTGCTCCGTCGGTTGTCAAACCCACGAGTTTTTCCCAAGGCAGCTCCATCTCATTTACACATCTTGACACCTCTTCATACAAATCATGCCCCGTAGTTGTGCCATGCATAGGACGTAAAGCCAAAAACTCCTCTGTCACGCTTAGGCTGGAGTCCACTCCGCGGATGAAAATTGACAACTGGGCAATGTCAGAAATGTCGGTGCTCTCATCCACAGCCAAGGAATATGCAATGAAATCTTTTCCCTTTTTCACAAGCTGCTCTTTTAGATTGATGGACAACTGGTCTACTCTCGGCAATGGTGTTTCTGCTCAGACTCACATTTAAAAAGAGTTGCCTTTTTTCTGGGCAAACTTCGTCACAAACTTTAATCATGCAGTTTTTGATGAAATCCCCCCTCCGTAAATGGCCGGGCTGATTTAGCGATCTCTTCTGCCAAAATAAACTGGCCTTGACAGCAGCCTGGCCTTGTGATTTGGCTTTTTGAACAGAGCCTGTCGAGATTTGAGGCCTCGTTTTAATTCCTCTGCCTTTTTGTAGCCTTTGTTCCATGTCCATATTCTTGTTTTTGTCCGCGTGTTTCGTTTCATAATGTCGTCTCAGATTATACTCTTTCAGTACCGCCACACTTTCTCCACACAGAAGACACACAGGTTTTCCAGCTACCTCCGTGAACATATACTCCGACTCCCACCTTGTTTGAAACCCCGGTTCTCAGTGTCCACCTTCCGTTTTGCCATTTTTGATGGGTATCTGAAAGTTAATTTTACTGTGATGCTGACGACTGCTGTGCCAATAAATATTGAAATGAAGCAGCCTACTGCTCGGTGCGTCACCGTTGCATTGTGGGAAATGTAGTATTGGTGCGTGTAAAAGATCTGCGGGCTGCCGGCTTGCTGCGGTCTGCGGGCGGTTCTAATAATAAATCAAGATCATCCCAGGGGCCGTAAAAAACCTTCTCGCGGGCCGGATGTGGCCCGCGGGCCTTGACTCTGACATATGT
>NW_027015921.1:0-10747 GCF_036934945.1 Oncorhynchus masou masou | reverse complement strand
CATCTCAGCCAAGGAGAGGGAACGGAGAATCACCAATCGCCTCTGTCTCTACTGTGCTCCGCTGGTCATTTTGTCACCTCATGTCCAGTAAAAGCCAGAGCTCATCAGTAAGAGGAGGGCTACTGGTGAGCGCAACTACTCAGGCCTCTCCTTCTGGATCACGCACTACCTTTCCGGTCCATCTCCGCTGGCCCGGTTCATCTGCTTCCTGCAGTGCCTTGATAGACTCTGGGGCGGAGGCTGTTTTATGGACGAGACCTGGGCTCGGGAACATGACATTCCTCTCAGACAGTTAGGGAGCCCAGGGCCTTGTTCGCTTTAGATGGTAGTTCTCTCCCCAAGATTCAGCGTGGAGACGCTGCCTTTAACCCTCACTGTCTCTGGTAATCATAGCGAAACCATTTCTTTTTTAATTTTTCGTTCACCTTTTACACCTGTTGTTTTGGGTCATCCCTGGCTAGTGCGCCATAACCCTTCTATTAATTGGTCTAGTAATACTATCCTATCCTGGAATGTTTCTTGTCATGTAACCTGTTTAATGTCTGCTATCCCTCCTGTTTCCTCTGTCTCTTCTTCACAGGAGGAGCCTGGCGATTTGACAGGGGTGCCCGGAGGAGTATCACGATCTGCGCACGGTGTTCAGTCGTTCCAGGCCACTTTCCTCCACACCGGGCGTATGACTGTAGTATTGATCTCCTTCCGGGAACTACCCCCGGGTAGATTATACTTCTTCGGCTCCCCGAACGTAAGGCTCTTTGAGGATTATTTGGCCGCCGACGCCGGTACCATAGTCTCCTTCCTCCTCCTTCCCGCAAGAGCGGGGCTTTTTTTGTTCAGAAGAAGGACGGGTCCCTGCGCCCATGCGTGATTATCGAGGGCTGAATGACATAACAGTTAAGAATCGTTATCCGCTTCCCTTCTTATGTCTTCAGCCTTCGAGATCCTGCAGGGAGCCAGGTTTTTCACCAAATTGACCCGTAACGCCTACCATCTCGTGCGCATCAGGAGGGGGACGAGTGGAAGACGGCGCACTCCGTTAGGGCACTCTTGAATACCGGGTTCTTCCTTTCGGCCTGCGTTAACGCCTCCAGCTGTCTTTCAGGCACTAGTTAACGACGTCCTGAGAGACATGCTGAACATTTTTGTTTTCGCTTACATGGACGATATCCTGATTTTTTTCACCGTCTCTCGATCATGTTCAGCACGTGCGACGCCCCTCCAGCGCCTTTTGGAGAACTGTCTTTATGTGAAGGTTGAGAAGTGCACCATGCCGCCTGTCCCTTTCTCTCGGTTCCGTTATTTCCGCTGAGGGCATTAAGATGGATCCCGCTAAGGTCCAGGCTGTCATTGATTGGCCCGTTCCTAAGTCACGGCCGAGCTGCAGCGCTTTCTGGGCTTCGCAATTTTCTACCGTCAAGCCATCCGTAATTTCGGTCAGGTGGCTTTCTCCTCTCACAGCCCTACTGTTAAGACGTGCTTTAAGTGGTCCGTTTCCCGCCAGGAGCTTTTGATCTTCTTAAGAATCGTTTACATCCGCACTATTCTTGTTACACCTGACATCTCTAGACAGTTTGTTGTTGAGGTTGACGCGTCAGAGGTGGGGCGTGAGCCATTCTTTCAGCGCTCTTCTCTGACGGCAAGGTCCATCCTTGCGCGTTTTTCTCTCATCGCTATCGCCGTCAGAACGTAACTATGATGTTGGTAATTGCGGAACTGCTCGCCATCCGCTTTAGCCCTAGGCGAATGGCGACAGTGGTTGGAGGGGGCGACTGTTTTTTTGTCGTTTGGACTGACCATAGGAACCTTGAGTACATCCGTCAGCCAACGACGCACGCGTCAGGCTCGTTGGGCTCTGTTTTTTTCGCTGTTTCGAGTTTGTTATTTCTTATCGTCCGGGCTCAAAAACACCAAACCTGATGCTTTATCTCGTCTCTTCAGTTCTTCTGAGGTCTCAACCGACCTCCCGATGGGGATTCTCCCTGAGGGGCGTGTTGTCGGGTTGACTGTCTGGGGAATTGAGAGGCAGGTAAAGCAAGCACTGTCACACTCCGTCGCCGCGAGCTTGTCCTAGAACCTTCTGTTCGCCCGGCTCCTACTCGGCCCGGCCGTTCTTCAGTGGGCCCACTCTGCCAAGTTAGCCGGCCACCCCGGCGTTCGGGGTACGCCGCTTCCATTCGCCAGCGTCGGTGGCCCACTCGGAATCGTGACGCGCGTCGATTTGTCGCGCTGTTCGGTCTGCGCGCAGAGACTAAATCTGGGAACTCTCCTCCTGCCGGCCGTTCTCAGACCGCTTCCCATTCCCTCTCGACCGTGGTCTCACATCGCTTTAGATTTTATCACCGGACTGCCTTCATCAGCGGGGAAGACAGTTATTCTTACGGTTGTCGTATAGATTCTGCTGCGGCTCATTTCATTCCTCTCGATAAGCTCCTTCTGCTAAGGAGACGGCTCAGATCATTATCGAGAATGTTTTCCGAATTCATGGCCTTCCGTCTGACGTCGTTTCCACAGAGGCCCGCAGTTCACGTCTCAATTTTGGAGGGAGTTTTGCCGTTTGGATTGGGGCTTCCGTCAGTCTCTCGTCCGGCTTTCATCCCCAGTCCTAACGGCCAAGCCGAACGGGCCAATCAGACTGTTGGTCGCATTTACGCAGTCTTTCTTTCGTAACCCTGCGTCTTGGTCAGAACAGCTCCCTGGGCAGAGTACGCCCACAACTCGCTTCCCTCGTCTGCTACCGGTCTATCCCTTTTCAGTGTAGCCTCGGGTACCAGCCTCCGCTGTTCTCATCTCAGCTCGCCGAGTCCTGCGTCCCCTCCGCTCAGGCTTTTGTCCAGCGTTGCGAGCGCACCTGGAAGGGGGTCAGGTCGGCACTTTGCCGTAATAGGGCGCAGACTGTGAGGGCCGCTAATAAGCGTAGACCAAGAGTCCTAGATATTGCTTGCAGCCAGAGAGTATGGCTCTCCACTCAGAACCTTCCCCTTAAGACAGCTTCGCAAGTTGGCCCCGCGGTTCATTGGTCCGTTCCGTATTTCCCAGGTCATTAATCCTGTCGCAGTGCGACTTCTTCTCCGCGCTATCTTCGCCGCGTTCACCCGGCCTTCCATGTCTCCTGTGTTAAGCCCGTTCTTCGCGCCCCGCTCGTCCCTCCCCCCCCATCCTTGTCGAGGCGCACCCATCTACAGGGTTCGTAAGATTTTGGACATGCGCCCTCGGGGCCGTGGTCATCAGTACCTAGTGGATTGGGAGGGGCACGGTCCTGAGGAGAGGAGTTGGGTTCCCTCTCGGGACGTGCTGGACCGTTCGCTGATCGATGATTTCCTCCGTTGCGCCAGGTTTTTTCCTCCTCGAGTGCGCCAGGAGGCGCTCGGTGAGTGGGGGTACTGTCATGTCTTGTTATGTCTGTTCCTGTCCTTTCTCTTCATTCTCTCTCTGCTGGTCTTTTTAGGTTACCTTCTCTGTCTCTCATTCTTCAGCTGTTCTACATCTCCTCTAACTAGCTCATTCACTCTTTCACACCTGTTCTCTCTTCCCTCTGATTAGGTCTCTATTTCTTTCTCTGTTCCTGCTACTTTCAGTGTCTGATTCTTGTTTGTGTTTTTGATGCCAGAAGCAAGCTGTCGTCTCGTTTGCTTCCACCTTGTCCTGTCCTGTCGGAGTCTGCCTGGCAGGAGCATCCTGCACTATACTAACGTTCTTTTGTTCCGCTGACAACGTTGGAAGAGGATTTATGCCATTCCTGTATTTTCATTAAAGAACTCTGTTTTCTGTTAAAACCGCTTTTGGGTCTTCACTCAAGTTCATAACACACGGGCGCTATAAGACCCAGTCCAAAACAACAGGACTTAAACGGTTTGAGAACAAAATACTTCCACAGAAATCACACACATCAAATAACAGAAAACAAGCCGGCACAATAGCCAGCGGGCCTACCGGGTTTAAATAGCCCAAAACCAAAACCTAAACAAGAAACAGGTGCAACTAATCAGACAAAACGAAATGAAACAGAAAAGGGGATTGGTGGCAGCTAGTAGGGTCGGCAACGGCGACCGCTGAGTGCCAGCCCGAACAGGAAGAGGCGCCATCTTTGGCGGAATTCGTAACAATTGACTGCAGTACACTACATGCAACATAGTTTCCCAGTGTACTGGATAACACCATATCGACTGCTTTGTTCTTTGTTTTCAGGGAGTGCTGGGAAATGGATGCTCATGCAATCCCACAGGAGTTCATCTTTATAGATGAGGCTGGGTTCAACCTAGCAAAGACCAGAAGAAGGGGAGAAACATCATTGGCCACAGAGCCATTATTGATGTTCCTGGCCAAACGTGGTGGGAACATCACAAATGTGCACTGCCATCTCCAATACACATGGTGTCCTTTACCGTCATGCCAACCTTGGACAGACTCCAGAACATTCTCATACCACCAGAGCGTATGAATGATGCAGCCCATCAAAGAACCCGGTACGTTAGTATGGGACAATGTGAGCTTTCATCGTGCAGCCCCAGTCACCACCAGAGCGTATGAATGATGCAGCCCATCAAAGAACCCGGTACGTTGTAGTATGGGACAACGTGAGCTTTCATCTTGCAGCCCCAGTCCAAAACTGGGTTTGCTGACCACCCACCATTTCTCGTACAATACATTCCACCATACTCACCATTTCTGAACCCCATAGAAGAGTTATTTTCGGCACGGCGGTGGAAGGTATACGACCGGCAGGCTTTGTGCGCATGCCTCTTGTTTAGGCTATGGAAGAGGCATGTGATGGGGATTCATGTGGGTGCGATTCAGGGATGGATAAGGCACTCAAGGCGCTTTCTTCCCTCGATGTCTGGAAGGGAAGATATAGCCTGTGATGTGGACGAGGCGTTGTGGCCAGACCCAGCTGTGCGGCAAGATGTTGCTAATTATTTTACTTGCCTCTTTTTTCTATATTTTTTCTGCACATTTTTTCTGCAATTTTCTTTTTCAGTTTACTGTTTTTTTGTGAGTATATTTTTGTTCAGTCAAATGTAAATATATCTGCTGTGCATATGTTGCACTGACTTGTTTGGTAAAAAAATAAAATGTTTCAACAGCATGTGTGTGTATCTGCAAATATTTCTGTGCATCTGAAGAATTTTCTACAATTTGAACTATTTTAGTATTATGGCAAAGCATACTAAAGATGAGTGCTTTTCATTATGCCCAACAGTGTGTACTTGGTTAGACAAAAATCTGGTAATATGAATGAAGTGTGTGCCATTTCAGTGCAAACGTTTGATTTTGATAATGCTATATGTAGTTTTAGTTGCAGTGCTTCATTTTGCAGGATATACAGTGGAGAGAACAAATATTTGATACACTGCCAATTTTGCAGGTTTTCCTAATTACAAAGCATGTAGAGGTCAGTACTTATCATAGGTACACTTCAACTGTGAGAGATGGAATCTAAAACAAAAATCCAGAAAATCACATTGTATGATTTAAGTAATTAATTAGCATTTTATTGCATGACATAAGTATTTGATCACCTACCAACCAGTAAGAATTCCAGCTCTCACAGACCTGTTTAGTTTTTCTTTAAGAAGCCCCCTGTTCTCCACTCATTACCTGTATTAACTGCACCTGTTTAAAGTCGTTACCTGTATAATAGACACCTGTCCACACACTCAATCAAACAGATTCCAACTTCTCCACAATGGCCAAGACCAGAGAGCTGTGTAAGGACATCAGGGATACAATTGTAGACCTGCACAAGGCTGGAAGGACAATAGGCAAGCAGCTTGGTGAGAAGGTAACAACTGTTGGCGCAATTATTAGAAAATGGAAGAACAAGATGACGGTCAATCACCCTCGGTCTGGGGCTCCATGCAAGATCTCACCTTGTGGTGCATCAAAGGTCATGAGGAAGGTGAGGGATCAGCCCAGAACTACACGGCAGGACCTGGTCAATGACCTGAAGAGCTGGGACCACAGTCTCAAAGAAAACCATTAGTAACACACTACGCCATGGATTAAAATCCTGCAGCGCACGCAAGGTCGCCCTGCTCAAGCCAGCGCATGTCCAGGCCCATCTGAAGTTTGCCAATGACCATCTGGATGAGCCAGAGGAGGAATGGGAGAAGGTCATGTGGTCTAATGAGACAAAAAATAGAGATTTTTGGTCTAAACTCCACTCGCAATGTTTGGAGGAAGAAGAAGGATGAGTACAACCCCAAGGACACCATCCCAACCATGAGGCATGGAAGTGGAAACATCATTCTTTGGGGATGCTTTTCTGCAAAGGGGACATGACGACTGCACCGTATTGAGGGGAGAATGGATGGGGCCATGTTTCGCAAGATCTTGGCCAACAACATCCTTCCCTCAGTAAGAGCATTGAAGATGGGTCGTGGCTGGGTCTTCCAGCATGACAATGACCCGAAACACAGCCTAAGTAGTGGCTCTGTAAGAAGCATCTCAAGGTCCTGGAGTGGCCTAGCCAGTCTCCAGACCTGAACCCAATAGAAAATCCTTGGAGGGAGCTGAAAGTCCGTATTGCCCAGCGACAGCCCCAAACCTGAAGGATATTGAGAAGGTCTACATGGAGGAGTGGCCAAAATCCCTGCTGCAGTGTGTGCAAACCTGGTCAAGAACTACAGGAAACGTATGATCTCTGTAATTGCAAACAGAGGTTTTTGTACCAAATATTAAGTTCTGCTTTTCTGATGTATCAAATACTTATGTCATGCAATAAAATGCAGATTGTACAATTTTTAATTAATTAATGTGATTTCATAGATTTTTGTTTTAGATCCCGTCTCTCACAGCTGTGTACCTATGATAAAAATTACAGACCTCTACATGCTTTGTAAGTAGGAAAACCTGCAAAATCGGCGGTGTATCAAATACTTGTTCTCCCACTGTATGAGGTATTTTGCAGTTAGTGTTTAGTTTGTGAATTGTGTTAAGTATTTTGATAAAACCAGCCTAGTTTGCAAAATTGTGTTTTAGCAATTGGGAAAAACTGTAACACTGAAAATGCAAAATGCATAAATCTACTGATGGGATATTCATAGAGGTGTTTTGTGTTGAGCACATTAGTGTGTTGTTGGTTGGTAGAGAAATCTAGTCATATGACGAGTGTTCTATTTTTAATTTTATTTCACATTTATTTAACCAGGTAGGCCAGTTGAGAACAAGTTCTCATTTACAACTGCGACCTGGCCAAGATAAAGCAAAGCAGTGCGACACAAACAAAATAATTCACATGGGATAAAACAAACGTACAGCCAATAACACAGTAGAACATATATATACAGTGTGCACAAATATAGTGAAATGAGGGAGGTAAAGCAATAAATAGGCCATAGTGGAGAAATAATTACAATTCAATGACCTGGAGCCAGTGGGTTTGGCAACGAATATGAAGCGAGGGCCAGCCAACGAGAGCATACAAGTCGCAGTGGTGGGTAGTATATGGGGCTCTGGTGACAAAACAGATGGCACTGTGATAGACTACATCCAATTTGCCCAGTAGAGTGTTGGAGGCTATTTTGTAAATGACCTCACTGAAGTCAAGGATCAATAGGATAGTCCGTTTTACAAGGGTATGTTTGGCCGCATGAGTGAAGGATGCTTTGTTGCGAAATAGGAAGCCGATTCTAGATTTCATTTTGGATTGGAGATGCTTAATTTGAGTCTGGAAGGAGAGTTTACAGTCTAACCAGACACCTAGGTATTTGTAGTTGTCCACATATTCTAAGTCAGAGAGTAGTGATGCTAGACGGGCGGGCAGCAATAAGTTGAAGAGCATGCATTTAGTTGCATTTAAGAGCAGTTGGAGGCCACGGAAGGAGTCTTGTATGGCATTGAAGCTTGTCTGTAGGTTGTTAACACAGTGTCCAAAGATGGGTCAGAAGTATATAGAATGGTTTTGTCTGCGTAGAGGTGGATCAGAGAATCACCAGCAGCAAGAACGACATCATTGATGTATAGAGAGAAAAGAGTCAGCCGGAGAATTGAACCCTGTGGTACCTCCATAGAGACTGCCAGAGATCTAGACAAGAGGCCCTCCGATTTGACACACTGAACTCTCTCTGATAAGTAGTTGGTGAACAAGTCGGGCGGTCATTTGAGAAATCAAAGCTGTTGAGTCTGATGATAAGAATGCGGTGGTTGACAATCGAAAGCCTTGGCCAGGTCGATGAACACGGCTGCACAGTATTGTCTTTTATCGATGGCGGTTATGATAACATTTAGGACCTTGAGTGTGGCTGAGGTGTACCCATAACCAGCTCGGAAACCAGATTGCATAGCGGAGAAGGTACGGTGGTGGAATTTGAAATGGTCAGTGATCTGTTTATCAACTTTGCGGACTTTAGAAATGCAGGGTAGGATAAATTTAGGTCTGTAACAGTTTGGGTCTAGAGTGTCCCCCATTTGAAGAGGGGGATGATCGCGGCAGCTTTCAATCTTTAGGGATCTCAAATGATCCGAAAGAGAGGTTGAACAGGCTAGTAATAGGGGTTGAAACAATTGAGGTGGATAATTTTAGAGAGTGTCTAGATTGTCTGTTCCAACTGATTTTGTAGGGGTCCAGATTTTCAGAACATCTGCTCTGGATTTGGGTGAAGGAGAAATGGGGAGGCTTGAGCAAGTTTCTGTGGGGGTGCAGAGCTGCTAACCGGGGTAGGCGTAGCCAGGTGGAAAGCATGGCCAGCCCTATAAAAGTGCTTATTGAAATTCTCAATTATCGTAGATTTATCAGTATCAGTGATGACAGTGTTTCCTAGCCTTAGTGCAGTGGACAACTGGGAGAAGGTGTTTTTATTCTCCATGGACTTTACAGTGTCCCAGAACTTTTTGAGTTTGTGCTACAGGATGCAAATTTCTGTTTGAAAATGCTAGCCTTTTTCTTTCCTAACTGCCTGTATACATTGGTTCAGAACTTCTATGAAAACTTGCATATCGCGGGGCTATTCGATGCTAATTCATTACGCCAGAGGATGTTTTCATGCTGGTCAAGGTGCAGTCAAGACTGGAGTGAACCAAGGGCTATTTCTGTTCTTAGTTCAACATTTTTTGAATGAGGGATGATTATTTAAGATGGTGAGGAAAGCACTTTTAAAGAATAACCAGGCCATCTCTACTGACGGAATGAGGTCAATATCCTTCCAGGATACCCGGACCAGGTCGATTAGAAAGGCCTGCCTGCTGAAGTGTTTTAGACACAGTGATGAGGGGTGGTCGTTTGACCGCAGACCCATTATGGATGCATATAATGTGTGCACCCTCAATGTGTGTGTGTCATTTTGCTGCAAAAAAATGATTTTAGGAAAGAGATAAAACAGTGTTTGCTTTTGCTAGAGAGTTGTAGAGTTTGCATTTTGCGGTTTTGTGTTTAGAGTTTTAGGAATGGCCCAAAGATTCAGCAAATGTGTGGAAACAATTGTGGAAAGCTATAAAATCATTTTTACCAATATGTTAATT
The DNA here is from genome assembly GCF_036934945.1 of Oncorhynchus masou masou. Classification (NCBI taxonomy): domain Eukaryota; kingdom Metazoa; phylum Chordata; class Actinopteri; order Salmoniformes; family Salmonidae; genus Oncorhynchus; species Oncorhynchus masou. Next base: position 1,291 of record NW_027015921.1, on the reverse strand, counting down.
CTGGAGAGAGATTTTTTTCAGATAGTGTTTTTGATTAATTTTGGAGTACAATGTCCCTTTAAAAAGTCATCAGAACTGAGCTTCTCAGTCTTTCTACATTAAAATGGTCCTAGTGAGGACCCAAGACTTCTACTCAAGGAGACTGGAATTGGTCATACTATTTAAGACACAAACAAAATGATCCTCTTTCCTAAAAACTATGACGGTCGTGGCTTTCTTTCTGATATGAAAGGGGAAGTTAACTTCTTCCCAGACAGTTCCGAAATCGACTTACGTTTCAGTCATGTTTTTTGTTGTTGCTTTAACTACTGGGAATAGCCTGTACCAACTTGACTAATGGAGAAAATAAAATCTGATTACTCCAGCTACTTTATCAATCAAAATCTTATTTTCTTCTGACAGTCCGTTTTCTGTAGATAGTCTATAATGCATAGAATATCAGTTAGTACAGGAATATATTTAATTACAGCGATAATTATGCAGTAGATCACTCAATATACTCATTTGTGAATGAGTCACCATGGCTATGCAATTAGACACCCACGCTCTTGTGGATACAATCCAAACAGTCGTTTTCAGATGCAATTCAAATATTTGATGACAGAATGTGGCACATTGGTTGTACAGACACACTGGCTGCAAACACACAAGTTTGTACACACACACATTTAATTAAAAAAAAAATTTTTTACTAGGGCAAGTCAGTTAAGAACAAATTCTTATTTTCAATGACAGCCTCAGAACAGTGGGTTAACTGCCTGTTAATGACAGATTTGTACCTTGTCAGCTCGGGATTCAAACTTGCAACCTTTTGGTTACTCGTCCAACGCTCTAACCACTAGGCTGCCCACACACACACAAAACATACAAAATAGGATGGGTGTGTATATGTTTGTTTATGTGTGAGTGTATGTGTATGTGTGTTTGTGTTTTGTTTTTTGTGTGTGTGTGTGTGTGTGTTGCGTGTGTGTGTGTGTGTGTGTGTGTGTGTGTGTGTGTTTATGTGTGTGTTGTAATATGTGTGAGACAGGTCGCATTTATAGTCAAAACAAACAGAGGGAGTGAGTGGTGTTTCTCACTTAACTTCACAGATTATGGCAATTAAAGTAAACTACTGCTGACTAGGCTGAGGTGTTGTTGTGAATCCACAGGCAGAATTTAAATGAGAACTGTGCCCCAACACATGCCTGTATATAATCCCCAAATTTACCAGGCCGGATTGATTAATGCAACTTTCCTTGATTCCTTGTGTAAATTGAGGGTCCAAGTACAAGTGGATGGATTGCCATCC
>NW_027015920.1:0-10752 GCF_036934945.1 Oncorhynchus masou masou | reverse complement strand
AGAGGAGGGATACAGTACGTGCTTGTCTCCCGATCATTAGAGAGGAGGGATACAGTACGTGCTTGTCTCCCGATCATTAGAGGGAGGATACAGTACGTGCTTGTCTCCTGATCATTAGAGAGGGAGGATACAGTACGTGCTTGTCTCCCGATCATTAGAGAGGGAGGGATACAGTGCTTGTCCCGATCATTTGTACTGCTTGTCTGATCATTAGAGAAGGGAGGGATACAGTACGTGCTTGTCTCCCGATCATTAGAGAGGGAGGGATACAGTACGTGCTTGTCTCCCCGATCATTAGAGAGGAGTGGGGAGAGTCTCCTGATCATTACAGTACGTGCTTGTCTCCCGATCATTAGAGAGGGAGGGATACAGTACGTGCTTGTCTCCCGATCATTAGAGAGGGAGGGATACAGTACGTGCTTGTCTCCTGATCATTAGAGAGGGAGGGATACAGTACGTGCTTGTCTCCGATCATTAGGGAGAGGGAGGGATACAGTACGTGCTTGTCTCCTGATCATTAGAGAGGGAGGGATACAGTACGTGCTTGTCTCCGATCATTAGAGAGGGAGGGATACAGTATCCGATCATTAGGAGAGGGAGGGATACAGTACCTTGTCTCCATCATTGGGAGAGGGAGGGACGTGCTTGTCTCCCGATCATTAGAGAGGAGATACAGTACGTGCTTGTCTCCTGATCATTAGGAGAGGGAGGGATACAGTACGTGCTTGTCTCCCGATCATTGAAGAGGGAGGGATACAGTACGTGCTTGTCTCCCGATCATTAGAGAGGGAGGGATACAGTACGTGCTTGTCTCCCGATCATTAGAGAGGGAGGGATACAGTACGTGCTTGTCTCCCGATCATTAGAGAGGGAGGGATACAGTACGTGCTTGTCTCCCGATCATTAGAGAGGAGGATACAGTACGTGCTTGTCTCCCGATCATTAGAGAGGGAGGGATACAGTACGTGCTTGTCTCCTGATCATTAGAGAGGGAGGGATACAGTACGTGCTTGTCTCCTGATCATTAGAGAGGGAGGGATACAGTACGTGCTTGTCTCCGATCTTTAGAGAGGGAGAGGTACAGTACGTGCTTGTCGTCACAGCGGCCTGGCTACAGCACTATTTACATATTTAAAGTGAGTGGCTCCTAGGGAGAGAGACATGCACATTTGACTTGAGTTTCTCACCTATCCCACATCAAGAGGTTTTTACTCAGAGTGAGTAGCAGGGTTTCTAGAGTACTAGCATCTCTGAACAGAGAGCGGGCTGTGATTTGCAAACCAAGTGCAATGCGAAAATGTCAGCAGTCAGACGTCCACCAGCAGGTGGTCCCTAAAAAGCAAGGCCAAACGAACGGCCGATCGGTGTTTAGCTGGGAGGGTAGAGTGAGGGCACTAGTTATTTCCCCCAATACAGGTGCTCCTTTGTACAAGGAGTGCTGGTGGTTAATGGTAGGGTTGTGAGCTTTGAAGTTAAACAGGTGATATACATATTCGTGTCTATACATTTTGTTTCTCTTTTGAAATGAAAGGGAAAATCGAACATGTTGTTGTGGGGGAAACCGTTGATAACAAGGATTGGGGAGGTCAACTGAAAGCAGTTTATCTATTTTGGAAAACTTGCTACTGGAAGACCGTCTGTATCAGAATGATAGTGATTCTGTGGGAACCGGAAGTTTTCTCATCCATCCCTCATCCCAACCTCGCATCCTGGTTAGGGGGTCAAACCTCCCCTATTTACTAATAGTCTGTCACCATGGCAACTCAACACAGCCCCGGAGAAATCCCACCGATGCATGTAAGAGAGATTGTGACTGATGGAGTCCTCACTAGAAAAAGAGAATATATATGGCTGATCCAACTTCACTTTTTGAAACGAGTCTCCTTTCTTGATAATGGAAAGATTTTTGATATACCAGCACTATCTATGCTACCAAACACACTATTTGATACTGTTAATCTATCGTGCTGTAATCCATCTTTAAACATTTGATCTGCACTGTCATACTCAGGGGATATTTTGACTCATTTCAGGGGGTTTGTATTATGTGCACATGTTTCTAATGAAGTAATCTGAGTGGTTGAATCATGCTTTAATATGTGACAGTTTGATTCTGTACTCCTGGAAGTCTCCTCCAAGCCCCTCCAGCCTCCCAGATCTTTCCTCTCTTCATAAACCAGCGACCTCACTGGATGTGTGAGGTCAGCACTGTGGAGTTTCGCTGTAAATCTACCATCACTAGAGAATGAGTCACTCAGCACGGCTCCTCCAGTCCTATCTGTTGCCAGTGGGATACCCCTGAGGTCCTCATGTTACAGTCTTTCATAGGGAACCTTCACGCTTACTTCACCATTTTTTATTTAATTGCGCCATTTTTTTTAAACATCTGTTTTTCCAAGAGGAAACTACTTCACACAATGTAGATTTAAGCAAATGTTGTGAAAACTTTACTTTGGCACTTTGACCTTCTCTAAGGGTTTTGATGTTGATATAGAATTGTGAACAGAGATTTGTGATGGTTTGGTGGCTCCCCATGATCAAAGCTGGATGGCAGTCTCCTCCTCCGCTTTCTCTCGCTAGTCTCTCATGTCTCGGGACAATCGGTCTGGCAGTGCTAAGACGCAGCTGTGTTTGTACTGCAGTGGCGTGCTGGACTTTATCCCCATTCCTCCTGCTGACCCTCTCTGGAGGGGTTGGGGGAGAGGAGAGGAGCAGAGCAGAGTGGTAGGTGGGGTTAGTCACTCCCCAGGTGGCTGAATCTCCCCCATCTCCTCTCCTGGACGCCACAGCCCTATTCTTGGCTCTTACTCTCGGACGCAGAAAACTATGGTGGAATTAGCTGTGATTACCGGAAAAGTGGAGAGGTCAGCATTTGGATGGGACACAAAAATGCCTCCCCCGTCCCCCCGGCTGTCCTGCCGACAGGCCGTTAGCCTCGGCATGGGCAGTAAGAGGGAGAGGTGGACTGTGCAGGAATGCAGTCTACGGCAGTTTACTGTTTTGCCTTTCAGAGGTAACCAAGCATGTCCACACAGTTTTTCTTTCCCCTGCTCCTCTCCGGCAGAGATAAAAGAGGCTGCTTGGAAAAGGAGAGGGGGGGGGAGGATTGTTGATCGGCACAGCCCCAAGAAAAGGGCTCAGCGGCCAGCCTTTCTGGTCAGGAGAGAGTCTAGAGCCAGCCTTTCTGGTCAGGAGAGAGTCTAGAGCCAGCCTTTCTGGTCAGGAGAGAGTCTAGAGCCAGCCTTTCTGGTCAGGAGAGAGTCTAGAGCCAGCCTTTCTGATCGGGAGAGAGTCTAGAGCCAGCCTTTCTGGTCGGGAGAGAGCCTAGAGCCAGCCTTTCTGGTCGGGAGAGAGTCTAGAGCCAGCCTTTCTGATCAGGAGAGAGTCTAGAGCCAGCCTTTCTGGTCGGGAGAGAGCTCTAGAGCCAGCCTTTCTGGTCAGGAGAGAGTCTAGAGCCAGCCTTTCTGATCAGGAGAGAGTCTAGAGCCAGCCTTTCTGGTCAGGAGAGAGCCTAGAGCCAGCCTTTCTGGTTGGGAGAGAGCCTAGAGCCAGCCTTTCTGGTTGGGAGAGAGCCTAGAGCCAGCCTTTCTGGTCGGGAGAGAGCCTAGAGCCAGCCTTTCTGGTCGGGAGAGAGCCTAGAGCCAGCCTTTCTGGTCGGGAGAGAGTCTAGAGCCAGCCTTTCTGGTCAGGAGAGAGCCTAGAGACAGCCTTTCTGGTCAGGAGAGAGCCTAGAGCCAGCCTTTCTGGTCAGGAGAGAGCCTAGAGCCAGCCTTTCTGGTCGGGAGAGAGCCTAGAGACAGCCTTTCTGGTCGGGAGATAGCCTAGAGACAGCCTTTCTGGTCAGGAGAGAGTCTGGAGCTGGTTGTGGAGTTAAAATCTTGGAGCTGGGTTTTTGGTCCCTGGTCACTGGTCTCAGACTATTCTTATCTGTAGTCCCAAGGTAAAAATCTTGCCTTTTACGTTCCACACATCTGGAAGTTCTCACAAAGACATGTACAATAGCCCACCTGTGCTTCATAACTGCAGCGGTGCTGGTGAAGACAGGAAAATGAAGTCCTCAAGTTTCACAGCACAGGATGAATCATGTCTGTCTGCTGAGGGCTCAGTGCTGTTAGTGAATGATGCTGTTCGTCTGGTTATATTCACCAGCTATGGAGCCTTTGCACAGTTTCCCAAATGGTGCTATGGTACTCACTGGTGTGTCTTGGCTATTTCAAAGGAACGAAACATTGGCTAATTCCATTTGTCTGGAGAACAAATGGAAATAGCATGTTGTCAAGAACCTTCTAAAATCATTAGGTTTTTGCCAAAACAATTTAAGAGCTACTGCCTTCGAGAACTTTTAGAAGAACACTATATGTATGGGGAAATATCAGTGTCGAAACAGACCTGCTGGTAGTCAACAAATGTCACACAGGTCACTGAAAGCACCATTGGGCTGTTCTACGGCTAGTTAACATGGACCCTATGTGAGAGTTCAGAGCACTTCGGAGCGGAGATTGTGTCGGCAGCTGCTGGCTTTTACTGAGCTCATTTGTTCCCACTTACCATGAATTACAACTATATAAAGGCTTTATATAGCATACATAAAGGCGTCATAAGCACTACATGAATGCTTCACAAATTATCTCTAAGCATATATCTTACTCTATATGTCATTATTATGAAGCCTTTATGTATGCTCTATAAAGCCTTTATAAGCTGTACTTCGTTTAACGTGTGACTGCTCATTTAGATTGTCTGCCCCAAGGCCTGTACAGTATCCATGTCACTATTACAAAAACACCCTATCATGCCTCTGATAGTGGTTAGTTCAGGAGGCCTCTGATAGGTGGTTAGTTCAGGAGGCCCCTGATAGGTGGTTAGTTCAGGAGGCCTCTGATAGGTGGTTAGTTCAGGAGGCCTCTGATAGGTGGTTAGTTCAGGAGGCCTCTGATAGGTGGTTAGTTCAGGAGGCCTCTGATAGGTGGTTAGTTCAGGAGGCCTGTACAGTATCACAGTATGTACAGTATGTCACTATTACAAAAACACCCTATCATGCCTCTGATAGTGGTTAGTTCAGGAGGCCTCTGATAGTGGTTAGTTCAGGAGGCCCCTGATAGTGGTTAGTTCGGGTTGGCCTGTACAGTATCCATGTCACTATTACAAAAACACCCTATCATGCCTCTGATAGTGGTTAGTTCAGGAGGCCTCTGATAGTGGTTAGTTCAGGAGGCCCCTGATAGTGGTTAGTTCAGGAGGCCTCTGATAGTGTTTAGTTCAGGAGGCCTCTGATAGTGTTTAGTTCAGGAGGCCTCTGATAGTGTTTAGTTCAGGAGGCCTCTGATAGGTGGTTAGTTCAGGAGGCCTCTGATAGGTGGTTAGTTCAGGAGGACTCTGATAGGTGGTTAGTTCAGGGGGACTCTGATAGGTGGTTAGTTCAGGAGGACTCTGATAGGTGGTTAGTTCAGGGGGACTCTGATAGGTGGTTAGTTCAGGAGGACTCTGATAGGTGGTTAGTTCAGGAGGACTCTGATAGAAGTCAGAGATGCTTGGAAGGCCCCGTTTCATTCTTCTGTTGTTCATTCTTCTGTTGTTATTCATGCGACGAGCAATCCCGTATCCGGGATCCTATTTATAGCCTCAAGCTCATTAGCATAACGCAACGTTAACTATTCATGAAAATCGCAAATGAAATGAAATAAATATATTTGCTCTCATGCTTAGTCTTTTGTTAACAACACTGTCATCTCAGATTTTCAAAATATGCTATTGAACTATAGCTAAACATGCATTTGTGTAAGAGTATTGATAGCTAGCATGGCTATAAGCCTAGAATTCAGCCAGCAACATTTTCACAAAAACAAGAAAAGCATTCAAATAAAATCATTTGCCTTTGAAGAACTTCAGATGTTTTCAATGAGGAGACTCTCACTTAGATAGCAAATGTTCAGTTTTTCAAAAAATATTTTTTGTGTAGGACAAATCGCTCCGTTTTGTTCACGTTTGGCTACGGAAAAAACCTGTATCCAGTTATAGCTTCAAGGTCATTAGCATAACGCAACGTTAACTATTCATAAAAATCGCAAATGAAATGAAATAAATATGCTAGCTCTCAAGCTTAGCCTTTTCTTAACAACACTGTCATCTCAGATTTTCAAAATATGCTTTTCAACCATAGCAAAACAAGCATTTGTGTAAGAGTATTGATAGCTAGCGTAGCATTCAGTTAGATCGCAAATGTTCAGTTTTTCCTGAAAGATTCTTTGTGTAGGAGAAATCGCTCCGTTTTGTACATCACGTTTGGCTACCAAAAAACCCGAAAATTCAGTCACCAAAACGCCAAACTTTTTTCCAAATGAACTCCATAATATCGACTGAAACATGGCAAACGTTGTTTAGAATCAATCCTCAAGGTGTTTTTCACATATCTCTTCATTGATATATAGTTCGTGGAAGTCTGCTTTCTCCTCTGAATAACATGGAAAAATACTTGCAGCTGAAGTTTACGCACCAATTTCGACGCAGGACACCGGCGGACACCGGGCGGACACCGGGCGGACACCTGGTAAATGTGGTCTCTTATGGTCAATCTTCCAATGATATGCCTACAAATACGTCACAATGCTGCAGACACCTTGGAGAAACGGGAGAAATTGTAGGCTCGTTCAGGGCGCATTCACAGCCATATAAGGAGACATTGGAAAACAGCGCTTCAAAAATGTTGCTAATTTCCTGTTTGAAGTTTCATCTTGGTTTCGCCTGTAGCATCAGTTCTGTGGCACTCACAGATAATATCTTTGCAGTTTTGGAAACGTCAGTGTTTTCTTTCCAAAGCTGTCAATTATATGCATAGTCGAGCATCTTTTCGTGACAAAATATCTTGTTTAAAACGGGAGCGTTTTTTTATCCAAAAAATGAAATACTGCCCCTAGAGTTCCAAGAGGTTAAGAGCTTCTACCCTCAAGCCATAAGACTGCTGAACAATTAATAAAATTGCCCCCCTCCATTTGTTTTGCACACTGCTGCTACTTGCTGTTTATTATCTATGCATAGTCACTTCACCCCTACCCTACCCCACCTCTACCTATGTACAAATTACCTCAACTAACTTGTGCCCCGCATACTGACTCAGTATTGGTACCCCCTGTATATCGCATCATTATTGTTTTTTATTGATACTTTTTATAATTTTTTACTTTAGTTTATTTGGTAAATATTTTCTTAACTCTTCTTGAACTGCACTGTTGGGCTTGGAAGTATGCATGTCACGGTAAAGTCTACACTTGTTGTATTCGCCGCATGTGACAAAGTTTGATTTGATTCGAAAGCTGCTGCAGTGTCTGCACTGTCAGCATCAATATAATCAAAGACTTTGAGGCCATTGCCCTTGGGGTGATTACAGGCAATTGGAGTGGCCACTTCTGTAGAAGTAATCAATACCCTTAGGGCTTGTCTCGTCTCGGTGTAGGAGGCTGGGAAAGCTCGTCTCTGTGTAGGAGACTGGGAAAGCTTGTCTCTGTGTAGGAGACTGGGAAAGCTTGTCTCTGTGTAGGAGACTGGGAAAGCTTGTCTCTGTGTAGGAGACTGGGAAAGCTTGTCTCTGTGTAGGAGGCTGGGAAAGCTCGCCTCTGTGTAGGAGGCTGGGAAAGCTCGTCCCGGTGTAGGAGACTGGGAAAGCTCGTCTCGGTGTAGGAGGCTGGGAAAGCTCGTCTCTGTGTAGGAGGCTGGGAAAGCTCTGTCTCTGTGTAGGAGGCTGGGAAAGCTCTGTCTCTGTGTAGGAGGCTGGGAAAGCTCGTCTCGGTGTAGGATACTGGGAAAGCCTCGCCTCTGTGTAGGAGGCTAGGAAAGCCTCGTCTCTGTGTAGGATACTGGGAAAGCTCGTCTCGGTGTAGGAGGCTAGGAAAGCTCGTCTCGGTGTAGGAGACTGGGAAAGCTCGTCTCGGTGTAGGAGGCTGGGAAAGCTCGTCTCGGTGTAGGAGACTGGGAAAGCTCGTCTCGGTGAATTAGCCATGTATCGTCTTTGTGTGAGATCAGTGCCATCCATTGTGTTTCATGTGAAGGGGGCGGTGATGAGAAGGATGGTCAGGGTGTGTCTCCACTTCCTGAGGTGAACACTGTCATTAATATACTCCATTGTCCTGTACTTACCTCGGCCACACTGATGTAGTTGGTGTTCTGTGCTAATGTCTCTCACTCTCTCTCTCTTGCTCTCTCTCTCTCCTCCCCCATCCTCCCTGTATAGTTGAAACAGTTGGACAAGGCAGCGGCGGCGGCCCACACCTATTTCCAGGCAAACCCGGAGAGCGTGGAGATGGATCAGAACCTGGAGCAGTACAAGGCTCTGGAGGGCACCGACCTGGACCACTTTGTGGACAGAGAGGCACGGCCACATCAGGTGAGAGTGTGGAACAGGGACCTTTTTGTTCCGGTTTTCCAGACTCAGATGAAGCCTATAGTCCTGGACCCTGAAGTATTTTCAATTGAGTCTTTCTTTTGAGAATGATTTTTAATCCAAGACCAGGCTTAATCTATGTCCGGGAAACCTCCCCTCAGTGTCAGTGTTCTTTAGACTGTCATTGATCCATGGAATTTACTGAGTGCCTTTTTGATTATTTAACAAATTCAGGCCTTGTTCCAATACCTTTAAACAACATCCTTCTATTCTGTTTTCCCTGATTAACTAATCACTAATCTGACATGGTTGGATTGGCAATAGTGTGCTAAGGAACCATGCTTTTACTTATCCAATCATGTATGGGTCAGTAATTACTTAAAGGGAGAAAGGATGCATTTGAATGCTTTTGGAACAGGCCCTGATACAGATAGAGGCTCCTCAGAGCACCCAGTGCTTGCCTTATCGTTGCTTTGGCAGGACCAGGCAGGGTTGCTCTCTCTTAAATCCTCTTGCCTCTTTCTGCCAAATAGAATTTGGTGTACAGTCTTGGAGTTGAACGTGATGGTGTTGTCAGGTCTTTGTATTGCATTGAATACCGTATGAATCCTGCCTACAGTACAGTTCATACATAGTCCGTGCCAGTTAGCGTCAGCTAAAACCAGGGGCTGTTTTTAACATTGTTTTCCTGCTTCCTTTCTCTCTTTGCTGTTCTAAATTAAACTTTGTGGCTGCATTCTTTGTCTAAATGGTTGTTTTGTCTTCTGTGGAAACATTTTCATGTCTTTAGGGTGACAGGGGTCACTACAGTTTAATGAGAGGAGAAGTTTATGCCATTGACCTTTGCTTGCGGAGAACACGGAAGCCAATAAAGGTCTGATTGTGGAGGGCTGTGTCAATGCTCACACACACTGTTGTCATTCTGTGGAGGGCACTTCTGTGGAGGGCTGTGTCAATGCTCACACACACTGTTGCTCATTCTGTGGAGGGCTGTGTCAATGCTCACACACACTGTTGTCATTCTGTGGAGGCCTTCTGTGGAGGGCTGTGTCAATGCTCACACACACTGTTGTCATTCTGTGGAGGGCACTTCTGTGGAGGGCTGTGTCAATGCTCACACACACTGTTGTCATTCTGTGGAGGGCTGTGTCAATGCTCACACACACTGTTGTCATTATGTGGAGGGCTCTTCTGTGGGAGGGCTGTGCCAGTGCTCACACACTGTTGTCATTCTGTGGAGGGCTGTGCCAATGCTCACACACACTGTTGTCATTATGTGGAGGCTCTTCTGTGGAGGGCTGTGTCAATGCTCACACACACTGTTCTCATTCTGTGGAGGGCTGTGTCAATGCTCACACACACTGTTCTCATTCTGTGGAGCTGTGCTCTTCTGTGGAGGCTGTGTCATTCTGTGGAGGGCTGTGTCAATGCTCACACACACTGTTCTCATTCTGTGGAGGGCTCTTCTGTGGAGGGCTGTGTCAATGCTCACATCACTACCATGTTGTCATTCTGTGGAGGAGCTGTGCTCAATGCTCACTGACACACTGTTGTCATTCTGTGGAGGGCTGTGCCAATGCTCACACACACTGTTCTCATTCTGTGGAGGGCTGTGTCAATGCTCACACACACTGTTGTCATTCTGTGGACGGCTCTTCTGTGAGGGCTGTGTCAATGCTCACACACACTGTTGCTCATTCTGTGGAGGGCTGTGTCAATGCTCACGCACACACTGTTGTCATTCTGTGGAGGGCTCTGCTGTCGAATGCTTCACACACACTGTTGTCATTCTGTGGAGGCTCTTCTGTGGAGGGCTGTGTCAATGCTCACACACACTGTTGTCATTCTGTGGAGGGCTCTTCTGTGGAGGGCTGTGTCAATGCTCACACACACTGTTGTCATTCTGTGTAGGGCTGTGCCAATGCTCACACACACTGTTGTCATTCTGTGGAGGGCTCTTCTGTGGAGGGCTGTGTCAATGCTCACACACACTGTTGTCATTCTGTGTAGGGCTGTGCCAATGCTCACACACACTGTTGTCATTCTGTGGAGGGCTGTGTCAATGCTCACACACTGTTGTCATTCTGTGGAGTGCTGTGTCAATGCTCACACACACTGTTGCTCATTCTGTGGAGGGCTCTTCTGTGGAGGGCTTTGTCAATGCTCACACACACTGTTCTCATTCTGTGGAGGGCTGTGTCAATGCTCACACACACTGTTGTCATTCTGTGGAGGGAGGCTGTGTCAATGCTCACACACTGTTGTCATTCTGTGGAGGGCTGTGTCAATGCTCACACACACTGTTGTCATTCTGTGGAGGGCTTCATTCTGTGGAGGGCTGTGTCAATGCTCACACACTGTTGTCATTCTGTGTAGGG
>NW_027015919.1:0-10754 GCF_036934945.1 Oncorhynchus masou masou | reverse complement strand
CGTACCAAGCATCTCCTCCACTACCTGGGAGACTAGCCCCACCTGAGCCTCATCACTCGTACCAGGCATCTCCTCCACTACCTGGGAGACTAGCCCCACCTGAGCCTCATCACTCGTACCAGACATCTCCTCCACTACCTGGGAGACTAGCCCCACCTGAACGTCATTACTCATAGTGGGCATCTCCTCCACTACCTGGGAGCCTAGCTCCACATGAACCCCAGCACTCATAGTGGGCATCTCCTCCACTCCCTGGGAGCCTAGCTCCACCTGAACCTCCTCCTGTACCCCGTTACTCGTAGTGGGCATCTCCTCCACTCCCTGGGAGCCTAGCTCCACCTGAACCTCCTCCTGTACCCCGTTACTCGTAGTGGGCATCTCCTCCACTACCTGGGAGCCTAGCTCCACATGAACCCCCTCCTGTACCCCGTTACTCGTAGTGGGCATCTCCTCCACTACCTGGGAGCCTAGCTCCACATGAACCCCCTAATGTACCCGTTACTCACAGTGGGCATCTCCTCCACTACCTGGGAGCCTAGCTCCACATGAACCCCAGCACTCATAGTGGGCATCTCCTCCACTACCCTGGGAGCCTAGCTCCACATGAACCCCCTACTGTACCCCGTTACTCGTAGTGGGCATCTCCTCCACTACCTGGGAGCCTAGCTCCACATGAACCCCCTCCTGTGCCCCGTTACTCGTAGTGGGCATCTCCTCCACTACCTGGGAGCCTAGCTCCACATGAACCCCCTCCTGTGCCCCGTTACTCGTAGTGGGCATCTCCTCCACTACCTGGGAGCCTAGCTCCACATGAACCCCCTCCTGTACCCCGTTACTCGTAGTGGGCATCTCCTCCACTACCTGGAGCCTAGCTCCACATGAACCCCCCTCCTGTACCCCGTTACTGCGGAGTGGGCATCTCCTACACTACCTGGGAGCCTTGCTCCACATGAACCCCCTCCTGTACCGTTACTCACAGTGGGCATCTCCTCCACTACCTGGGAGCCTAGCTCCACATGAACCCCCTCCTGTACCCCGTTACTCGTAGTGGGCATCTCCTCCACTACCTGGGAGCCTAGCTCCACATGAACCCCCTCCTGTACCCCGTTACTCGTAGTGGGCATCTCCTCCACTACCTGGGAGCCTAGCTCCACATGAACCCCCTCCTGTACCCCCGTTACTCGTAGTGGCATCTCCTCCACTACCTGGGAGCCTAGCTCTACATGAACCCCCTCCTGTACCCCGTTACTCGTAGTGGGCATCTCCTCCACTACCTGGGAGCCTAGCTCCACATGAACCCCAGCACTCATAGTGGGCATCTCCTCCACTTCCTGGGAGCCTAGCTCCACACGAACCCCCTCCTGTACCCCGTTACTCGTAGTGGGCATCTCCTACACTACCTGGGAGCCTAGCTCCACATGAACCCCCTCCTGTACCCCGTTACTCGTAGTGGGCATCTCCTCCACTACCTGGGAGCCTAGCTCCACATGAACCCCCTCCTGTACCCCGTTACTCGTAGTGGGCATCTCCTCAACTACCTGGGAGCCTAGCTCCACATGAACCCCCTCCTGTACCCCGTTACTCGTAGTGGGCATCTCCTCCACTACCAGGGAGCCTAGCTCTACATGAACCCCCTCCTGTACCCCGTTACTCGTAGTGGGCATCTCCTCCACTACCTGGGAGCCTAGCTCCACATGAACCCCAGCACTCATAGTGGGCATCTCCTCCACTCCCTGGGAGCCTAGCTCCACATGAACCCCAGCACTCATAGTGTGCATCTCCTCCACTACCTGGGAGCCTAGCTCCACATGAACCCCCTCCTGTACCCCGTTACTCGTAGTGGGCATCTCCTCCACTACCTGGGAGCCTAGCTCCACATGAACCCCAGCACTCATAGTGGGCATCTCCTCCACTACCTGGGAGCCTAGCTCCACATGAACCCCCTCCTGTACCCCGTTACTCGTAGTGGGCATCTCCTCCACTACCTGGGAACCTAGCTCCACATGAACCCCCTCCTGTACCCCGTTACTCGTAGTGGGCACCTCCTCCACTACCTGGGAGCCTAGCTCCACATGAACCCCCTCCTGTACCCCGTTACTCGTAGTGGGCATCTCCTCCACTACCTGGGAGCTTAGCTCCTTTACCCCAGCACTCGTACTGCGCACCTGCAAACCAGTCTGAGGAACTGGCTCTTCAGATACATCCTTACCTTCTACAACTATACTTTCCTGTAGCATAACATTTCCCTCTAATACAAGTTCCAAACACGTGCCCTCAACACGGACAACTTGTTCCTCAGCAACTGTTGTTTTTGGCTACTCTACCGTTGTCGTTCCACCTCTCCCTACATCAGAGGGCCCAGGCGTTACGATGACCACCTGCACCCCTCCCTCGGCCTTCTCCCTTTTCGGGCAAGGATGTCGCTTATGACTAACATCCCCACACTCAAAACACTGTTGACTACCCATACTAGAATAAGCCATATACATTCTATTGTCATACTTGATTTTAAACGATAACTCTAAAGTCTGCTCCGGTGAGTCCAAAAACATAAACACCTGTCGCCAAAATGACATTACCTGTTTCAATGCCGGTGTTTGCAACCTAACGGGACAACCTTAATTGAACTGGCGAACTTCCCAAAGCGCATAACTCGCGCTCCAGCCAGCCATTTGGAATAAATGGCGTGACATTTGAACTCGTTACCCTTTGTGACTGAGAAAAAAGCGGCATAATTTGAATAAACATTCCTTTAAGAAGTACACCATGCTCAACCATATGATCAACCAGACACTCTTCTTTAAGAAGTACGCCATGCTCAACCATACGATCAACCAGATACTCTTCTTTAAGAAGTACACCATGCTCAACCATACGATCAACCAGACACTCTTCCTTAAAAAGTACACCATGCTCAACCATACGATCAACCAGACACTCTTCTTTAAGAAGTACACCATGCTCAACCATACGATCAACAAGACACTCTTCTTTAAGAAGTACACCATGCTCAACCATACGATCAACCAGACACTCTTCCTTAAAAAGTACACCATGCTCAACCATACGATCAACCAGACACTCTTCTTTAAGAAGTACACCATGCTCAACCATACGATCAACAAGACACTCTTCTTTAAGAAGTACACCATGCTCAACCATACGATCTACAAGACACTCTTCTTTAAGAAGTACACCATGCTCAACCATCCGATCAACAAGACACTCTTCTTTAAGAAGTACACCATGCTCAACCATACGATCAACCAGACACTCTCCTTTAAGAAGTACGCCATGCTCAACCATACGATCAACCAGACACTCTCCTTTAAGAAGTAGACCATGCTCAACCATCCGATCAACCAGACACTCTTCTTTAAGAAGTACGCCATGCTCAACCATACGATCAACCAGACACTTCTTTAAGAAGTACACCATGCTCAACCATACGATCAACAAGACGCTCTTCTTTAAGAAGTACACCATGCTCAACCATACGATCAACCAGACACTCTTCTTTAAGAAGTACACCATGCTCAACCATACGATCTACAAGACACTCTTCTTTAAGAAGTACACCATGCTCAACCATCCGATCTACAAGACACTCTTCGTTAAGAAGTACACCATGCTCAACCATACGATCAACAAGACGCTCTTCTTTAAGAAGTACACCATGCTCACCCATCCGATCTACAAGACACTCTTCTTTAAGAAGTACACCATGCTCAACCATACGATCAACCAGATCCTCTTCTTTAAGCAGTACACCATGCTCAACCATCGATCAACAAGACACTCTTCTTTAAGAAGTATACCATGCTCAACCATCCGATCAACAAGACACTCTTCTTTAAGAAGTACACCATGCTCAACCATCCGATCAACAAGACACTCTTCTTTAAGGCGTACACCATGCTCAACCATACGATCAACCAGACACTCTCCTTTAAGAAGGCACGCCATGCTCAACCATACGATCAACAGACACTCTCCTTTAAGAAGTAGACCATGCTCAACCATCCGATCAACCAGACACTCTTCTTTAAGAAGTACACCATGCTCAACCATCCGATCAACCAGACACTCTTCTATAAGAAGTACGCCATGCTCAACCATACGATCAACCAGACACTTCTTTAAGAAGTACACCATGCTCAACCATACGATCAACAAGACGCTCTTCTTTAAGAAGTACACCATGCTCAACCATACGATCAACCAGACACTCTTCTTTAAGAAGTACACCATGCTCAACCATACGATCTACAAGACACTCTTCTTTAAGAAGTACACCATGCTCAACCATCCGATCTACAAGACACTCTTCTTTAAGAAGTACACCATGCTCAACCATACGATCTACAAGACACTCTTCTTTAAGAAGTACACCACGCTCACCCATCCGATCTACAAGACACTCTTCTTTAAGAAGTACACCATGCTCAACCATACGATCAACCAGATCCTCTTCTTTAAGCAGTACACCATGCTCAACCATACGATCAACCAGACACTCTCCTTTAAGAATTAGACCATGCTCAACCATACGATCAACCAGACACTCTTCTATAAGAATGCATGCATGCTCAACCATCCGATCAACCAGACACTCTTCTTTAAGAAGTACACCATGCTCAACCATACGATCAACAAGACGCTCTTCTTTAAGAAGTACACCATGCTCAACCATACGATCAACCAGACACTCTTCTTTAAGAAGTACACCATGCTCAACCATACGATCTACAAGACACTCTTCTTTAAGAAGTACACCATGCTCAACCATCCGATCTACAAGACACTCTTCTTTAAGAAGTACACCATGCTCAACCATACGATCAATAAGACACTCTTCTTTATGAAGTACACCACGCTCACCCATCCGATCTACAAGACACTCTTCTTTAAGAAGTACACAATGCTCAACCATACGATCAACCAGATCCTCTTCTTTAAGAAGTACACCATGCTCAACCATACGATCAATAAGACACTCTTCTTTATGAAGTACACCACGCTCACCCATCCGATCTACAAGACACTCTTCTTTAAGAAGTACACCATGCTCAACCATACGATCTACAAGACACTCTTCTTTAAGAAGTACACCATGCTCAACCATCCGATCTACAAGACACTCTTCGTTAAGAAGTACACCATGCTCAACCATACGATCAACAAGACGCTCTTCTTTAAGAAGTACACCATGCTCACCCATCCGATCTACAAGACACTCTTCTTTAAGAAGTACACCATGCTCAACCATACGATCAACCAGATCCTCTTCTTTAAGCAGTACACCATGCTCAACCATCCGATCAACAAGACACTCTTCTTTAAGAAGTATACCATGCTCAACCATCCGATCAACAAGACACTCTTCTTTAAGAAGTACACCATGCTCAACCATCCGATCAACAAGACACTCTTCTTTAAGACGTACACCATGCTCAACCATACGATCAACCAGACACTCTCCTTTAAGAAGTACGCCATGCTCAACCATACGATCAACCAGACACTCTCCTTTAAGAAGTAGACCATGCTCAACCATCCGATCAACCAGACACTCTTCTTTAAGAAGTACACCATGCTCAACCATCCGATCAACCAGACACTCTTCTATAAGAAGTACGCCATGCTCAACCATACGATCAACCAGACACTTCTTTAAGAAGTACACCATGCTCAACCATACGATCAACAAGACGCTCTTCTTTAAGAAGTACACCATGCTCAACCATACGATCAACCAGACACTCTTCTTTAAAAGTACACCATGCTCAACCATACGATCTACAAGACACTCTTCTTTAAGAAGTACACCATGCTCAACCATCCGATCTACAAGACACTCTTCTTTAAGAAGTACACCATGCTCAACCATACGATCTACAAGACACTCTTCTTTAAGAAGTACACCACGCTCACCCATCCGATCTACAAGACACTCTTCTTTAAGAAGTACACCATGCTCAACCATACGATCAACCAGATCCTCTTCTTTAAGCAGTACACCATGCTCAACCATACGATCAACCAGACACTCTCCTTTAAGAATTAGACCATGCTCAACCATACGATCAACCAGACACTCTTCTATAAGAAGTACGCCATGCTCAACCATCCGATCAACCAGACACTCTTCTTTAAGAAGTACACCATGCTCAACCATACGATCAACAAGACGCTCTTCTTTAAGAAGTACACCATGCTCAACCATACGATCAACCAGACACTCTTCTTTAAGAAGTACACCATGCTCAACCATACGATCTACAAGACACTCTTCTTTAAGAAGTACACCATGCTCAACCATCCGATCTACAAGACACTCTTCTTTAAGAAGTACACCATGCTCAACCATACGATCAATAAGACACTCTTCTTTATGAAGTACACCACGCTCACCCATCCGATCTACAAGACACTCTTCTTTAAGAAGTACACCATGCTCAACCATACGATCAACCAGATCCTCTTCTTTAAGCAGTACACCATGCTCAACCATACGATCAACCAGACACTCTCCTTTAAGAATTAGACCATGCTCAACCATACGATCAACCAGACACTCTTCTATAAGAAGTACGCCATGCTCAACCATCCGATCAACCAGACACTCTTCTTTAAGAAGTACACCATGCTCAACCATACGATCAACAAGATGCTCTTCTTTAATTAAGAAGTACACCATGCTCAACCATACGATCAACCAGACACTCTTCTTTAAGAAGTACACCATGCTCAACCATACGATCTACAAGACACTCTTCTTTAAGAAGTACACCATGCTCAACCATCCGATCAACCAGACACTCTTCTTTAAGAAGTACACCATGCTCAACCATCCGATCAACCAGACACTCTTCTTTAAGAAGTACACCATGCTCAACCATCCGATCAACCAGACACTTCTTTAAGAAGTACACCATGCTCAACCATACGATCAACAAAACACTCTTCTTTATGAAGTACACCATGCTCAACCATACGATCAACCAGACACTCTTCTTTAAGAAGTACGCCATGCTCAACCATACGATCAACCAGACACTCTTCTTTAAGAATTACACCATGCTCAACCATACGATCAACCAGACACTCTTCTTTAAGAAATACCACCAGCGCTTTATTCATCCGGGAATGCATAAGCATCATTCTCATATCCTACCTTCTCTGCTATGGCGACCAGAAACTCCTCCACCGTGACAGTAGCTTCAGTAATACACCTAAAGCCGTGCCGAAGTGACAGGGACGGCATCCCCATTCGGGCTGCCATCCCCGCCAAACTCAGGGTAATTTCAATACGAAAAACAAAATTCTTAATTCTACCACAACAAAAATAATAACCTTAATCATGCACAGAAGAAAACCAAAAAAAAAGCCACCAAGAAATAGAAAACCGAAAGAAAGTTGTGAATATCTAACTCTCCACAGCACACGCACTCCTTCACTCAAACAATTCCCAGCATGCACCAAACACTCCCAGCATGCAGAGAGAGAGAGAGAGAGAGAGAGAGAGAGAGAGAGAGAGACAGACAGACAGACAGACAGACAGACAGACAGACAGACAGACAGACAGACAGACAGACAGACAGACAGAGAGAGAGAGAGAGACAGAGAGACAAAGATAGAGAGAGGGAGAGAGACAAATAGAGAGAAAGAGAGAGAAAGAGATGTGTTTTGTATGAGGTAATGGAGAGTTCTCCAGGTCTCTTGTAGGTTGGCTTAATTACATGCTCGCTGGGAAAGAGAGCGCTATCGATCCGGAAACTGAACTCCATCACATAGTTTTACACCACCAGTCACTACCCTAAGAGTTAAGAGTTAACAGGAGAACCAGGGCAGGGAGAGGAGGGGCTGGTTGGTTAGAGTTAACAGGAGAACCAGGGCAGGGAGAGGAGGGGTTGGTTAGAGTTAACAGGAGAACCAGGGCAGGGAGAGGAGGGGCTGGGGGTGGTTGGTTAGAGTTAACATGAGAACCAGGGCAGGGAGAGGAGGAGGTGTGGGGTGGTTGGTTAACTTCTTGATACTCCCCATCCCGGATCCGGGATCGTGACTAAAGCCTCAGGCTCATTAGCAAAACGCAACGTTAACGATTTCTGAAAATCGCAAATAAAATGAAAATAATGCGTCTGCTCTAAAGCTTAGCCTTTTCTTAACAACACTGTCATCTCAGATTTTCAAAATATGCTTTTGAACCATAGAAATTGACTAATTTGTGTAAGAGTATGCAAAGCTAGCATAGCATTTTGTGTAGCATGTGGCACGCAACATTTTCACAAAAACCAGATAACCAAATAAATAAAATCATTTACCTTTGAAGAGCTTCTGATGTTTTCAATGAGGAGACTCTCAGTCACATACCAAATGCGCAGTGTTTCCTGAAAGCGTCTGTGTGTAGGAGAAATCGTTCCGTTTTCTACATTGCGTCTGGCTACCGAAATGAACCGAAATGCAGTCACCTACAACGTAAAACTTTTCCGGATTAACTACATAATATCGACCGAAACATGGCAAACGTTGTTTGGAATCAGTCCTCAAGGTGTTTTTTCACATATCTCTTCATTGACATGCAGTTCGTGGAAGCTTGCTTTACTCTCTGTATCGTATGGAAAAATACTGGCAGGTGACTTTTGCGCACCAATTTCGGCGCAGGACACCGGCGGACACGTGGTAAATGTGGTCTGTTATGGTCAATCTTCCAATGATCTGCCTACAAATACGTCACAATGCTGCAGACACCTTGGGGAAACGACAGAAAGGGCAGACTTACTCCTCTCGTTTCACAGCCATATAGGAGACCATGGAAAACAGAGCCTCAAAAATCCTTGTCATTTCCTGGATGCCATCTCATCTTGGTTTTGCCTGAAGCTCACGTTATAGGGCACGCACAGAGAAGATCTTTGTATTTCTGGACACGTCAGAGTGTTTTCTTTCGAACGGTAGCAATTATATGCATAGTCGAGCATCTTTTTGTGACAAAATATCTTGTTTAAAACGGGAACGTTTTTCATCCAAAAATGAAACAGCGCCCCCAGAGCATCAACAGGTTAACAGAAGAACCAGCGAAGGGAGAGGAAGGGCTGGGGGTGGTTGGTTATAATTAACAGGAGAACCAGGGCAGGGAGAGGAGGGGGTGAGGGGTGTTTGGTTAACAGGAGAACCGGGGAAGGGAGAGGAGGGGGTGTGGGGTGGTTGGTTGACAGGAGAACCAGGGCAGGGAGAGGACGGGGTGTGTGGTGGTTGGTTAACAGGAGAACCAGGACAGGGAGAGGAGGAGCTGTGGGGTGGTTGGTTAACAGGAGAACCAGGACAGGGAGAGGAGGAGGTGTGGGGTGGTTGGTTAACAGGAGAACCAGGACAGGGAGAGGAGGAGGTGTGGGGTGGTTGGTTAACAGTAGAACCAGGGCAGGGAGAGGAGGAGCTGTGGGGTGGTTGGTTAACAGGAGAACCAGGGCAGGGAGAGGAGGAGCTGTGGGGTGGTTGGTTAACAGGAGAACCAGGGCAGGGAGAGGAGGAGCTGTGGGGTGGTTGGTTAACAGGAGAACCAGGGCAGGGAGAGGAGGAGCTGTGGGGTGGTTGGTTAACAGGAGAACCGGGGAAGGGAGAGGAGGAGGTGTGGGGTGGTTGGTTAACAGGAGAACCAGGGCAGGGAGAGGAGGGGGTGTGGGGTGGTTGGTTAACAGGAGATCAGGGAAGGGAGATGAGGAGCTGTGGGGTGGTTGGTTGACAGGAGAACCAGGGAAGAGAGAGGAGGGGCTCGGGGTGGTTGGTTAGAGTTAACATGAGAACCAGGGCAGGGAGAGGAGGGGTGGTTGGTTAGAGTTAACATGAGAACCAGGGCAGGGAGAGGAGGGGCTCGGGGTGGTTGGTTAGAGTTAACATGAGAACCAGGGAAGGGAGATGAGGAGCTGTGGGGGTGGTTGGTTAACAGGAGAACCAGGGCAGGGAGAGGAGGGGTGTGGGGGTGGTTGGTTAACAGGAGATCAGGGCAGGGAGAGGAGGGGGTGTGGGGTGGTTGGTTGACAGGAGAACCAGGGAAGAGAGGAGGGGGCTGGGGTGGTTGGTATTGGGCAGAGGGGGGTAACGGGCAGGGGGGGCAACGGGCAGAGGGGGTAATTAGCAGAGGGGTATTGGGAAAGGGGGGTATTGAGCAGAGTGGGTATTGGGGAAAAGGGGGTAATCGGGCAGAGGGTAGTATTAGGCTTGTGCTATATTGAAGGAGCATGGGTCATTGTTCTTGGGCGCAGCTGTGACCTGAGAAGAAGGGCTGCCATTCAGATGGTCACAGGATGCCCCTGGGCACTGGGAGCTGGTGGACGGGTGCTAGGAGCTGGGAGCCAGATGACAGGGAGGGGATTTCATCTATCAATGAAACACCATTACTGATGCTTTTTCTCTTCACTCATTTACCCATAGGCCTCTGTTTTCTATTTCAATATGAATGGAAATGGAGAGTGGAGGAGGACAGAAAGTTGGACTGACTTTAGAGACACTGTTGTAGTCGATCACACAGGAAGAGGAAGGGTGAAATAGGGTGTTGTTACAGCTGGGGCTCGTTAAATCACAAATTTCTTACTGGATGCCTTACGAGAGGGGAAGGAGGGAAGAGATGGAACGATAGAGCAGGGGTGGCGAAGTGAATGGGATTTCTTGTGTGTGTGTGTGTGTGTGTGTGTGTGTGTGTGTGTGTGTGTGTGTGTGTGTGTGTGTGTGTGTGTGTGTGTGTGTGTGTGTGTGTGTGT
>NW_027015918.1:0-10754 GCF_036934945.1 Oncorhynchus masou masou | reverse complement strand
CAGGCAAGTCAGTTAAGAACAAATTCTTATTGACAGCCTGGGAACAGTGGGTTAACTGCCTGTTCAGGGGCAGAATGACAGATTTGTACCTTGTCAGCTCAGGGTTTGAACTCATAACCTTCCGGTTACTAGTCCAACACTCTAACCACTAGGCTACACTGCAACCCCTCATCTTTCTGTTTCCTTTTTCCTTAATACTTTTCG
The DNA here is from genome assembly GCF_036934945.1 of Oncorhynchus masou masou. NCBI lineage: Eukaryota > Metazoa > Chordata > Actinopteri > Salmoniformes > Salmonidae > Oncorhynchus > Oncorhynchus masou. The sequence goes on along the minus strand of NW_027015918.1, from coordinate 10,550 downwards.
CAGTGAAGGATACTACTCTATGCCAAAACAAACGTGTTACCTAAAGAAATACTAGAACTACTAAGACATAAGACACAAATTACTGTTAATGCAGAAATTATTTAATTATCAGAGAATAAGTAAACTAGCATACACATGCAAAATAAAATTGCACTAAATGCAAATTGTTGTATTCTATTAAATCAGAAGTTATTATCCTGGTAAATGAGAAATGCAATCTTCAGACAATCTAGAAGACGTGTAATGATATCTAAACCTAACCAGCTGGTGACTAAGCCTACCCAGCCTGCCCAACCCTAAAGATCCTTCAAAGTAAACTCTGATTGATCTTATTTTAATGAATTCACCAGATAAATATGTTTATTGAACTTGGTAAGTCAGTTAAGAACAAATTCTTATTTACAATGACGGCCTACACCGGCCAAACCCTAACCAGGACGACACTGGGCCAATTGTGCACCGCCCTATGGGACTCCCGATCACGGCCAGTTGTGAGACAGCCCAGGATCGAAGCAAGGTCTGTAGTGAGGCCTCTCAACCGCTGCGCCACTCGTGAGCGCATTTATTGAACTTGATTGTATTTCAGCTATCCCTGAATATGATTTAGCTTTGAGCCTTTTTGCAAATGTCTTTAATACTATAGTGGATAATCAGGCTCCCTTCAAAAAATTCAGGATTAAAGGTAGATCGAATGCCTGGGACAATCTGGAATTAACAGAAGTCATTCATGAATGAGATTATGCTTTGTTAGCAACAGACAACAAGAAATCCACAGGGGCCGACCAATTCGATTCTGGTCTGCTTAAGTGTGCAGTGCCCATCATTGTTGGCTCAATAACCCACATTTTTTATTCAACATTTATCAGGAAATATTCCAAAAGTATAGAAATCAGCTCTTGTGCTGCCACTCCATAAGGGCGGGGATATTAGTGATCTTAATAATTATCGCCCCATTTCAAGGCTTCCTTGTCTAGCGAAGAATCTGGAATCCTTGGTAAATGTACAACTTTGCACTTTTTTATCTGAGAAATGTATTTTGCATGTAAACCAATCAGGGTTTAGGCCTGGGCATAGCACTATTACAGCAACCACTTTAGTTGCTAATGATCTTGTCAATGCTTTAGACACTAAAATGAAATGTACTGCTTTGTTTGTGGAAAAGCTCTGCTTTTGATACCGTTGATAATGCTATTTTATTGAACAAGTTGTCCTCGATTGGCCTGGTGAACTTGATTTTTCTTTCATGATTATCTTAGTGACAGAAATCAGGCCATCGTTAATGGTGGGGTTAAGTCTGAATTACTGGAAGTACATAAAGGTGTACCACGGGTCAATTTTGGGACCTGTTCTCTTCACTATTTATATAAACACCATTGGTCAATATGTTAAAAATGTTCAACTTCATCTATATGCTGATGATACTATTATGTATGCTATTGGCCTGATTATTGATCAAGCTGTGTCAACTAGAGTCAGATTTTATACTTATGCAGGAATCTCTTGCTAATTTTACTTGTGCTTAATATGGGCGAAATGAAATAAATGTTGTTTTCAAGCTCTTTTAAGAATGTTTCAGATGAACTACACGTTCACTCATTTGATGGTTCTCCAATCGAGCATGTTCCCATATATAAATACTTGGGAATTTGAATTGATATGCATTTGACATTTAAAAAACAAATATAGATGAGCTGGTTAATAAGGACCTAGGATTTAAAGTTAACTTTTTCTACAGAAACAGATCGCGCCTATCTCTTAGCTGTAGGAAGCAGATTATTCAGTCAACCTTTTTATCTGTTTTTGATAATTGTGATACTATTTATCAAAGTGCAGCTACTACTACTCTTAAACCTTTGGATGCCATCTACCATAGTGCCCTTCGCTTTGTTACAGGTGACAGTTTTTATAATCACTGCATCCTGTGTCAAAAGGTTGGCTGGATTTCGCTAAAGACTCATAGATTACTCTCATAGATTAGGCCCTATTTCATAAACTTCCGTTTTTACTAACTTTGCTGTTGAAGTATAGACACCTGAGTTGCCTAACCTGTTCACAGGATGGATTAACTCTTGAGGTTCCTAGGGTCTCTACTACGGCTGTGGTCACGAAATTTCATCAGCCGGTGATTGTCAAGCAAATAACAGTCGGTCTTAGGGTAATTGACCGTGAATTACCATACAGACATTTAGCATCTCCAAAATTGCCATGAATGTTTAATGCTTTTCGACCTGTCCCCAAATTAATACAATTGGTTCAGAGTTTGTTTTGATATTTTAAGCTGTATGTCCTAATCATGTCTGGTGTGGGGATACAAAATTAATATGCGCAGGCGAGCGGTTTGGTCAGCTGGTTAAGGCATACACATCAGGGACGCAACTGCGCGCGTCCTTATCCAATTTTGTGGTGTATATTGAAGATATTGGATGAACTGTCCACATTTACTTTTCATCACCAATAAGATGTGTAGGCCTAGCAAACAGCAAAAGCACTAGTTTATGTCAATCTACTTTCCCCCATAGCACAAAAGTCAACCTATTCTGTGCGAGAAATAAATATTCCAGTTGTGGGATGCGATAGATCCCAAATTAATACAATCACGAGCATCAACAACAACTTTTGTATGCAATGCAACAGATCAGAATGTTTAGCTTTAAATGATGATAAACTATTAGGCTATTTATTCACATTATAAGCGTAGCAATGCGCACAGAGTAGTAGGCTATAAGCTCGAATGTTCCTTTAGCGGAAAACCACAAATGCAATTATGCTGTAACTGTGCTCTGAGAGTCAGGAAGCAAGTTGAGGGAGTGAGTGTTTTAATAAATAAATTAAACATAATACAAAACAAGAAACATGAACAACGCACAGACAGGAAACAGAAACAAAGACACCTGGGGAAGGAACCAAAGGGAGTGACATATACAGTTGCAGCCAGAAGTTTACATACACTTAGGTTGGAGTCATTAAAACTCGTTTTTCAACCACTCCACAAATTTCTTGTTAACAAACTATAGTTTTGGCAAGTCGGTTAGGACATCTACTTTGTGCATAACACAAGTAATTTTTCCAACAATTGTTTACGGACACTAAGTTGACTGTGCCTTTAAACAGCTTGGAAAATTCCAGAAAATTATGTCATGACTATAGAAGCTCCTGAATTGACATAATTTGAGTCAATTGGAGGTGTACCAAAACCAACACTTCCTTTGGCCACCTTTCCTTCCAGTTCTCTGCTGCCAGTGACTGGAACGAATTGCAAAAATTGGGGGGTAGCACAAGGTGTGGCCGGCTAAGCTGCGGGAAGAGCCAGAGCACATGGAGCAGGCGATGGAGAAGTGGTCAGTGGACCCAAGGAGAGTGCCAGAGCCCGCTTGGGAGTTGATGGAACAGTGTGAGGAAGGATACCGGAGAATGAAGTTGGCTAGGAGTATGTGGCAGATCAAGCGTGCTGAAGAGCGGGTCATCAGTCTGGTGCCATATGTGACGGCTCCACGCACCAGATCTCCAGTGCGCCTCCTCAACCCGGTATGTCCTGTGCCGGTTCCTCGCACTCGCCATGAGGAGTGTGTCGTCAGTCCGCTGCCAAAGAAACCCCAAGTTTTGGGAGGGGAGTGCACACATGGAGCTGGTGGTTGAGCAGAGGAGAGTGCCAGAGCCTGTGTGGGAGTCGGAGAAGGGATTTGATGAAAGATTCCGGAGAGAGGTGGTAGCGATGAGAATGCTGTCCTGAAGTGCGTGTCCCCAGTCCGGTACGTCCTGTGCCAGCTCCCTGCACTCTCCCTAAAGAGCCAGAGACCGTCAGGGAGACGATGGAGAAGTTGGGGGAGAGAGGACGAGAGAGGAGAGAGATGTTGTGCAAGTGTGTTCTGCTCAACATTCGAACAGAGGATCTGGTTAGCAGTCTGGTGAAACCTGTACCGGCTCCACACATCTGGACTCCAGTGCCCCTCCCCAGTCCGGTACGTCCTATGCCTTCTGCCAGCACTCGCCCGGAAGTGCGTTTCACCAGTCCGGTGCAACCTGTACCGGCTCCACGCACTAGGCCTCCAGTGCGCATTCACAGTCCAGAGCTTCCGGCGACGGTTCACAGTCCACAGTGATGGTTCACAGTCCAGAGCTTCCGGCGACGGTTCACAGTCCAGGGCTTCCGGCGACGGTCCAGGGCTTCCGGCGACGGTCCAGGGCTTCCTGCAACGGTCCACGGTCCGGAACCTCCTGCGACGGTCCACGGCCCAGAACCTCCTGTGACGGTCCACGGCTCGGTACCTCCAGCGACGGTCAACAGTACGGAGCGTCCAGGAAAGGCGTCCAGCTTCAGGGCAGGAGCCTTCCTCTGCGCCGGTGCCCAGTCCAGGCACGGTGTTCAGTTCCGCTCCAGGGCAGGAGCCTTTCTCTGCACTGATGCCCAGTTCAGGCACGGCGACGCAAGCCCAGCTCCATGGCCGGTGCCTTCCTCAGCGCCGGTGCCTAGTCCAGGCACGTCGACCAGTCCAGCTCCAATGCGGGAGCCTTCCTCTGCGCCGGTGCCCAGTCCAGGCACGGCGTTAATCCCAGCACCATGGTCGAATCCAGAGTCTGGGGGGGGGCTACTACCCGCACCGGAGCCGACAGTAGTCACCCCCCTAACCCCCCAACTTGGTTTCAGGTTTTGCACCTTTGGGGGGGGGGGGGGTACTGTTACGCCCTGACCATAGAAAGCCATTGTTTCTCTATGGTGTAGTAGTTCAGGGTTCTAGTTCATATTTTCTATGTTGGTGTTTTGTTTGATTCCCAATTAGAGGCAGCTGGTAATCGTTGTCTCTAATTGGGGATCATATTTAAGTAGCTAGTTTTCCCACCTGTGTTTGTGTTATATTGTTTTGTGCATGTGCACCACGTAGTCACGTTTAGTTGTTCGTTTATTGATTTGTTTTGTTTAAGTTTCTCTTTGAATTCAATATGTGGAACTCAACATCCGCTGCGCCTTGGTCCCGTTCTTACGACAGCCGTGACATAACCGATCGTTGCAGCTGTACATAGTCCATCTGTAAATAGCCCACCCAATCTACCTACCTCATCCCCATATTGTTTTTATTTACTTTTCTGTGTCGCACTGCTTTGCTTTATCTTGGTCAGGTCGCAGTTGTAAATGAGAACTTGTTCTCAACTAGCTTACTTGGTTAAATAAAGGTGAAATAAAAAATGTAAACAAATTAAAAACAAATAAAGTACCTGTGGGTGTATTTCAAGGCCTACCTTCAAACTCATTGCCTCTGCTTGACATCATGGGAATATCAAAATAAATCAGCCAAGACCTTTAGACCTCCACAAGTCTGGTTCATCCTTGGGAGCAATTTCCAAACGCCTGAAGGTACCACGTTTATCTGTACAAACAATAGTACGCAAGTATAAACACCATGGGACCACTCAGTCGTCATACCGCTCAGAAAGGAGACACGTTCTATCTCCTAGAGTTGAACGTACTTTGGTTCGAAAAGTGCAACTCATTCAAAGCAAAGGACCTTGTGAATATGCTGGAGGAAACAGGTACAAAATTATATATCCACAGTAAAACGAGTCTTATATCGACAGAACCTGAAAGGCCGCTCAGCAAGGAAGAAGCCACTGCTCCAAAACCGCCATTAAAAAAAGACTGGTTTGCAACTGCACATTGGGATTGTACTTTTTGGAGAGATGTCCTCTGGTCTGATGAAAAAAAATAGAACTGTTTGGCCATAATGACCATCGTTATGTTTGGAGGAAAAAGGGGGAGGCTTGCAAGCCGAAGAACACCATCCCAACCATGAAGCACGGGGGATCATGTTGTGGGGGTGCTTTGCTGCAGGAGGGACTGGTGCACGTCACGAAATAGATGGCATCATGAGGTAAGGAAAACTGTGGATGTATTGAAGCAACATCTCAAGACATCAGTCAGGAAGTTAAAGCTTGGTTGCAAATGGGTCTTCCAAATGGACAATGACCGCAAGCATACTTCCAAAGTTGTGGCAAAATGGCTTAAGGACAACAAAGTCAAGGTATTGGAGTGGCCATCACAAAGCCCTGACCTCAATCCTATAGAAAATGTGTGGGCAGAACTGAAAAAGCATGTGCGACCAAGGAGGCCTACAAACCTGACTCAGTTACACCAGCTCTGTCAGGAGGAATGGGCCCAAAATTCACACAACTTATTATGGGAAGCTTGTGGAAGGCTGCAATCGTTTGCCCCAAGTTAAACAATTCAAAGACAATGCTACCAAATACTAATTGAGTGTATGTAAACTTCTGACCCACTGGGAATGTGATGAAAGAAAGAAATGATGAAATAAATCATTCTAATGGTGATCCTAACTGACCTAAGACGGGATTTGTACTAGGATTAAATGTCAGGAATTGTGAAAAACTGAGTTTTAAAATTATTTGGCTAAGGTGTGTGTATATAAACCTCGAGTGATGACGCACAGGTGAGTGATGACGCACAGGTGCATGTAATGATGGTGATGTAATGAACAGCCTGGTGACCTAGAGGCCGGAGAGGGAGCACACGTGACATATGCGTGTAATGCTTTTATTATAAAGGTGTTTTTTATGGTGAAAATGATCTTCCCCAAACTTAAAACTCACGTGCTGTTTATATTTGCCAATTAGGCTCTACACCCCTTGTAAAGCTGATTAATGTGCTTAATTTTAAGAAGTTATTTGGCCACTTTAGTTGTGATACAAACCTTATTAAAACATATGGGCTAGGCTACATCAAATCAAAGTTTGTCACGTGCGCCGAATACAACAGGTGTAGGTAGACCTTACAGTGAAATGCTTACTTACAGGCTCCTAACCAATAGTGCAAAGGTGTGTGTGTGTGTGTGTGTGTAGGTAAATGAAAATAAAACAACAGTAAAAGACATTTGAAAATAAAAAGGGCAAGGCTATATACAGACACAGGTATGGTTAAAGTGACTATGCATATATGATGAACAGAGAGTAGCAGTAGCGTAAAAAGAGGTGGTGGTGGGGACACATGCAGATAGCGGTTAGCCAGTGTGTTAGAGGCACTGATTGGTCAGGCCAATTGAGGTAGTATGTACATGAATGTATAGTTAAAGTGACTATGCATATATGATAAACGGAGAGTAACTGACAGAGTAAAATAGTGAGGGCACACAATGCAAATAGTCTGTGTAACCATTTGGTTACCTGTTCAGGAGTCTTATGGCTTGGGAGTAAAAACTTTTGAGAAGCCTTTTTGTCCAAGACTTGGCACTCTGGTACTACTTACCATGCGGTAGTAAGAGAGAACATTCTGTGGCTGGGGTCTTTGACAATTTTTAGGGCCTTCCTCTGACACCGCCTGGTGTAGAGGTCCCTGGATGGCAGGCAACTTTGCCCCAGTGATGTACTGGGCCGTACGCACTGCCCTCTGAAGTGGCTTTGCGGTCGAACAATTGTCGTACCAGGCAGTGATGCAACCGATGTTGCAGCAGTAGAACCTTTTGAGGATCTCAGGACCCATGCCAAATCTTTTTAGTTTCCTGGGGGAATAGGCTTTGTCGTGCCCTCTTCACGACTGTCTTGGTGTGTTTGGACCATGTTAGTTTGTTGGTGATGTGGAAAACAAGGAACTTGAAGTTCTCAACCTGCTCCACTACAGCCCTGTTGATGAGAATTGGGGGCATGCTCAGTGCTCCTTTTCCTGTTGTCCACAATCATCTCCTTAGTCTTGGTTACGTTGAGAGATAGGTTGTTATTCTGGCACCACCCGGCCAGGTCTCAACCTCCTCCCTATAAAGCGGTCTCGTCGTTGTTGGTGATCAGGTCTACCACTGTTGTGTCATCTGCAAACTTAATGATGGTGTTGGAGTCGTGCCTGGCCTTGCAGTCATGGGTGAACAGGGAGTACAGGAGGGGACTGAGCATGCCCCTGGGGGCTCCAGGGATGAGGATCAGCGTGGCAGATGTGTTGCTACTACCTACCCTCACCACCTGGGGGCGGCCCGTCAGGAAGTCCAGGATCCTGTTTGAAGTCAAAGTGTTTAGTCCCAGGTTCCCTTAGTTTAGTGATGAGCTTTGAGGTACTATGGTGTTGAGCATGAGCTGTCGTCAATGGATAGCATTCTCACATAGGTGTTCCTTTTGTCCAGGTAAGGAAAAGGCAGTGTGGAGTGCAATAAGTTGCACCATCTGTGGATCCTGTTTGGTGATATGCAAATTGGAGTGGGTCTAGCATTTCTGGAATAATGGTACAAGATCTTGAGCCATTACCAGCCTTTCAATAAAGCACTTCATATCTATGGGCGTGGGAGTGCTACGGGTCTGTAGTCATTTAGGCAGGTTGCCTTTGTGTTCTTGGGCACAGGGACTATGGTGGTCTGCTTGAAACATGTTGGTATTTACAGACTCAATCAGGGACATGTTGAAAATGTCGAGTGAAGACACCTGCCAGTTGGTCAGCATGCCCGGGCACACGTCCTGGTAGTCCGTCTGGCCCCACAGCCTTGTGTATGTTGACCTGTTTAAAGCTCTTCCTCACATCGGCTACGGAGAGTGTGATCACACAGTCGTCCATAACAGCTGATGCTCTCATGCATGCCTCAGTGTTGCTTGCCTCGAAGCGAGCATAGAAGTGATTAGCTCGTCTGGTGGGCTCGTGTCACTGGGCAGCTCGCAACTGTGCTTCCCTTTGTAGTTTGTAATAGTTTGCAAGCCCTGCCTGTACGGCGCGTCGGAACCGGTTGTAGTATGATTCAGTCTTAGTCCCTGTATTAATACTTTGCCTGTTTGATGGTATGTTGCAGGGCATGGCGAGATTTCTTGTAAGCGTCCGGGTTAGAGTCCCGCACCTTTAAAGCAGCAGCTCTACCATTTAGCTCAGTGAGAATGTTGCCTGTAATCCATGGCTTCTGGTTGGGGTACAGTGCCTTGCGAAAGTATTCGGCCCCCTTGAACTTTGCGACCTTTTGCCACATTTCAGGCTTCAAACATAAAGATATAAAGCTGTATTTTTTTGTGAAGAACCAACAACAAGTGGGACACAATCATGAAGTGAAATGACATTTATTAGATATTTCAAACTTTTTTAACAAATCAAAAACTGAAAAATTGGGCGTGCAAAATTATTCAGCCCCTTTACTTTCAGTGCAGCAAACTCTCTCCAGAAGTTCAGTAAGGATCTCTGAATGATCCAATGTTGACCTAAATGACTAATGATGATAAATACAATCCATCTGTGTGTAATCAAGTCTCCGTATAAATGCACCTGCACTGTGATAGTCTCAGAGGTCCGTTAAAAGCGCAGAGAGCATCATGAAGAACAAGGAACACACCAGGCAGGTCCGAGATACTGTTGTGAAGAAGTTTAAAGCCGGATTTGGATACAAAAAGATTTCCCAAGCTTTAAACATCCCAAGGAGCACTGTGCAAGCGATAATATTGAAATGGAAGGACTATCAGACCACTGCAAATCTACCAGGACCTGGCCGTCCCTCTAAACTTTCAGCTCATACAAGGAGAAGACTGATCAGAGATGCAGCCAAGAGGCCCATGATCACTCTGGATGAACTGCAGAGATCTACAGCTGAGGTGGGAGACTCTGTCCATAGGACAACAATCAGTCGTATATTGCACAAATCTGGCCTTTATGGAAGAGTGGCAAGAAGAAAGCCATTTCTTAAAGATATCCATAAAAAGTGTCGTTTAAAGTTTGCCACAAGCCACCTGGGAGACACACCAAACATGTGGAAGAAGGTGCTCTGGTCAGATGAAACCAAAATTGAACTTTTTGGCAACAATGCAAAACGTTATGTTTGGCGTAAAAGCAACACAACTCATCACGCTGAACACACCATCCCCACTGTCAAACATGGTGGTGGCAGCATCATGGTTTGGGCCTGCTTTTCTTCAGCAGGGACAGGGAAGATGTTTAAAATTGATGGGAAGATGGATGGAGCTAAATACAGGACCATTCTGGAAGAAAACCTGATGGAGTCTGCAAAAGACCTGAGACTGGGACGGAGATTTGTCTTCCAACAAGACAATGATCCAAAACATAAAGCAAAATCTACAATGGAATGGTTCAAAAATAAACATATCCAGGTGTTAGAATAGCCAAGTCAAAGTCCAGACCTAAATCCAATCGAGAATCTGTGGAAAGAACTGAAATCTGCTGTTCACAAATGCTCTCCATCCAACCTCACTGAGCTCGAGCTGTTTTGCAAGGAGGAATGGGAAAAAAATTCAGTCTCTCGATGTGCAAAACTGATAGAGACACACCCCAAGCGACTTACAGCTGTAATCGCAGCAAAAGGTGGCGCTACAAAGTATTAACTTAAGGGGGCTGAATAATTTTGCACGCCCAATTTTTCAGTTTTTGATTTGTTAAAAAAGTTTGAAATATCCAATAAATGTCGTTCCACTTCATGATTGTGTCCTACATGTTGTTGATTCTTCACAAAAAAATACAGTTTTATATCTTTATGTTTGAAGCCTGAAATGTGGCAAAAGGTCGCAAAGTTCAAGGGGGCCAAATACTTTCGCAAGGCACTGTATGTACGTACAGTCACTGTGGGGACGACGTCCTC
>NW_027015917.1:0-10755 GCF_036934945.1 Oncorhynchus masou masou | reverse complement strand
GCTTCACCAATTCTGTTAATAAAAAGTTTGCCTTGACCTGTCTGTTTTTCTTTCATCACCTTATGTCTCAATATGGTAAACCTACGTCTGTCATGCTCTAATTTGGACTTCAGTGGCTGTTTTTACAGCATGATCTCATTCTTTCATCACTTTCCAGATTTCTCCATTGCGCTGCACCCTGCCTTATCCCACCTGGACAAGCGGAATACTTATGTAAGAATGATGTTCAATGACGACAGCTCTGCCTTCAACGCCATAGTGCCCTCAGAGTTCATTACTAAGCTCGAGGTCCTGGGTCTGAACCTGGGTCCTCGACTTCCTGATCGACCAACCCCAGGTTGTGAAGGCAGGCAACAACATCTCCGCCACTCTTACCCTCAGCACGGGTGCTGCCCAGGGGTGCGTGCTCAGCCCTCTAATGTACTCCCTGTTCACCCACGATTGCGTGGCCATGCACATCTCAAACTCAATCATCAAGATAGCTGATGACACAACAGTGGTAGGCTTGATTAACAACAAATAGGCCGAGTCACAGGGCTGTTACCACCTAGAAGGCCTCGCTACCATCTATATTCCCAACCCTGGGTTATTTACATTTTAATAATTTAGCAGACACTCTTATCCAGAGCAACTTACAGGAGCAATTAGGTTTAAGTGCATTTCTCAAGGGTACATCGATTTTCACCTAGTAGGCTTGGGGATTCAAACCAGCGACATTTCACTGCCTTAACTTCCCCTCTCCCTCTCTGTCTCCCTCTCTCTCTCCCTTTCCCCCTCCATCCCTCTCTCCTTCCCTCTCTGTCTCCCTCTCTCTCCCTTTCCCCCTCCATCCCTCCCTCCCTCTGAGACAGAGGTGAGTGGAGAAAGCAGTAATGCTGAGTGTACACAATGGCCGTGTTGGAAAGGATTAAAACTGTAATGTATCAAGGGTTAATTGAGACTGACTGATCTACAAATAATACTGAGTAGTTATTTACAAGGTTCTTTGTAGATCAGTCAGTCGGCAGTTGGCTGCAACATCAAACACACCCAATGTCGCCCTTGAAGGAGAACCCTATAAGGAGATTCCTATTAGGAGAACCCTACAAGGAGAACCCTATTAGGAGAATCCTATAAGGAGAACCCTATAAGGAGAACCCTACAAGGAGAAACTATTAGGAGATCCCTATAAGGAGAACCCTAATATGAGAACCCTATTTTTCCCTGTCCCTTTCTGCCCTGCACCCCTCACCCCCTCTCACCCCTTTTGACTCAGAGCTGTCTCTAATACACCCTACCCTCTCCCCCTCTCCCCCTTCCTTTCTGACTTAGAGCTGTTCTAATATACCCTACCCTCTCCCCTCTCCCCCTTCCTCTCTGACTCAGAGCTGTCTCTAATACCCCCCTACCCTCTCCCCCTCTCCCCTTCCTCCTAAAGGCTCAGAGCTGTCTCTAATACACCCTACCCTCTGCCCCCCTCTCCCCCTTCCTCTCTGACTCAAGAGCTGTCTCTAATACACCCTACCCTCCCCCCTCTCCCCCTTCCTCTCTGACTCAGACTGTCTTAATACACCCTACCCTCTCCCCCTCTCCCCCTTCCTCTCTGACTCAGAGCTGTCTCTAATACACCCTACCTCTCCCCCTCTCCCCCTTCCTCTCTGACTCAGAGCTGTCTCTAATACACCCTACCCTCTCCCCTTCCCCCTTCCTCTCTGACTCAGAGCTGTCTCTAATACACCCTACCCTCTCCCCCTCTCCCCCTTCCTCTCTGACTCCAGAGCTGTCCTCTATCACCCCACTCTCCCCCTCTCCCCCTTCCTCTCTGACTTAGAGCTGTCTCTAATATACCCTACCATCTCCCTCTCCCCCTTCCTCTCTGACTCAGAGCTGTCTCTAATACACCCTACCCTCTCCCCCTCTCCAACTTCCTTCAGACTCAGGTGTGTGACACTGTTCCCAGAAAGCCCAGATTGTCACTGCTCCCTCCTGCCGTCTCCTGACTCCCCCAGAGTTCACAGGCATCCATCACCCCCAACCCCCACCCCCTAACGTGCCACTACCACCTACCCACACTGCACTGGGGCAAGATGAATGACCCGTTGTCATGGATACCGCCGGGGGGCTACGTCTATCCCACGATACCATAAGCCACCTGACCTTCGCTCGCAAGGTGGATCTGCAGCTTCTGTGTATCACATTTCTAATTGCCTCATTCAAGGATAGCCCCAATGGAACCCTACTCCCTATAGTGCACTGCTTTTAACCAGAGACCTATGGGCCTTGATCAAGAGTAGTGCACTAAATAGGAAGAAGGAACCATCAGGGGCGAGACAAATTCCTCGACTCTCCCACTGTAACAAGATTGTTGGTGTAAATGACTGAGAAAAGTGTTCTCAAGTCAACTCCCCCAGGGAAAGGTCCCGTCCTAACTCCCACACTTACCATTGTACACTAAGTATATGCAACAGCAACTATTGAACGACTCTAACAACTGAGCCAGGGTCATTCATTATGTCATCCCCTGATTGGTATGCTTAGAATTGAGATGAAATCTGACCCGGAAACTCTATTTAGAAGCAAAACTCAGGGTCCATGAGAGAAGAATGAGAGAATGGATTGACTGTCAACACATTCACCAGTCCTGTGAGACTGTCAACACATCCACCAGTCCTACGAGACTGTCAGCACATCCACCAGTCCTACGAGACTGTCAGCACATCCACCAGTCCTACGAGACTGTCAGCACATCCACCAGTCCTGTGAGACTGTCAACACATTCACCAGTCCTGTGAGACTGTCAACACATTCACCAGTCCTGTGAGACTGTCAACACATCCACCAGTCCTGTGAGACTGTCAACACATTCACCAGTCCTGTGAGACTGTCAACACATCCACCAGTCCTACGAGACTGTCAGCACATCCACCAGTCCTACGAGACTGTCAGCACATCCACCAGTCCTACGAGACTGTCAGCACATCCACCAGTCCTACGAGACTGTCAGCACATCCACCAGTCCTGTGAGACTGTCAACACATCCACCAGTCCTACGAGACTGTCAGCACATCCACCAGTCCTACGAGACTGTCAACATCCACCAGTCCTACGAGACTGTCAACACATCCACCAGTCCTACGAGACTGTCAACACATCCACCAGTCCTGTGAGACTGTCAACATCCACCAGTCCTGTGAGACTGTCAACACATCCACCAGTCCTACGAGACTGTCAACACATCCACCAGTCCTACGAGACTGTCAGCACATCCACCAGTCCTACGAGACTGTCAACACATCCACCAGTCCTACGAGACTGTCAGCACATCCACCAGTCCTACGAGACTGTCAGCACATCCACCAGTCCTACGGACTGTCAGCACATCCACCAGTCCTACGAGACTGTCAGCACATCCACCAGTCCTCTGAGACTGTCAACACATCCACCAGTCCTACGAGACTGTCAACACATCCACCAGTCCTACGAGACTGTCAACACATCCACCAGTCCTACGAGACTGTCAACACATCCACCAGTCAACAACAACAGAAGCTCAGGAGGAGGTACGGTTCTATAATCAGGTAGATCGCTCCAGAGTGACTGTGAAATTGAAATGGTCTATCCATGTCCTAAGGAAATCATGAAATGTCTTCCAAAACCGGCCACTAGGGACAACAGTGAGCTCTATTGCCATCAAGTAGAATTAGGTTATGTTAGGGTGTTGTTGTCCCACAAAAGTTCTGAGTGAGCAATTGGCATTCTGACCGGATTAATGTTCACCAGAGATGTTGACAGAGAATTTAATGTTCATTTCTGTACCATATAAGGTGCCTCCAATCTCATTTTAGTTCAACGGGCCTCAAAACAGCAGACCATGTGTAACCATACGTACAATAACACAATAACATCTTTGAAATTGTTGCATTGTTGCTGTAATCAACACGAGGGGAGTAAAGGGCACAGCAGGACCACAGGAGGCAGGTATCTGGGTCCAGGGGCAGGAAGAAGGTTATACACAGGGGAGGCAGGTAGCTGGGTCCAGGGGCAGGCAGAAGGTTATACACAGGGGAGGCAGGTAGCTGGGTCAGGGGCAGGTAGCTGGGTCCAGGGGCAGGCAGAAGGTTATACACAGGGGAGGCAGGTAGCTGGGTCCAGGGGCAGGCAGAAGGTTATACACAGGGGAGGCAGGTAGCTGGGTCCAGGGGCAGGCAGAAGGTTATACACAGGGGGAGGCAGGTAGCTGGGTCCAGGGGCAGGCAGAAGGTTATACACAGGGGGAGGCAGGTAGCTGGGTCCAGGGGCAGGCAGAAGGTTATACACAGGGGAGGCAGAAGGGTCCAGGGGCAGGAAGAAGGTTATACACAGGGGGAGGCAGGTAGCTGGGTCCAGGGGCAGGCAGAAGGTTATACACAGGGGGAGGCAGAAGGGTCCAGGGGGGCAGGAAGAAGGTTATACACAGGGGGAGGCAGGTAGCTGGGTCCAGGGGCAGGCAGAAGGGTCCAGGGGCAGGAAGAAGGTTATACACAGGGGGAGGCAGGTAGCTGTGTCCAGGGGCAGGCAGAAGGGTCCAGGGGCAGGAAGAAGGTTATACACAGGGGGAGGCAGGTAGCTGGGTCCAGGGGCAGGCAGAAGGGTCCAGGGGCAGGAAGAAGGTTATACACAGGGGGAGGCAGGTAGCTGTGTCCAGGGGCAGGTAGCTGGGTCCAGGGGCAGGTAGCTGGGCCCAGGGGCAGGCAGAAGGTCATACACAGGAAATCCAATAGGCTAAAGTACAGGCAGGGAATAGGTAGATAACAGGAAATCCAATAGGCTAAAGTACAGGCAGGGAATAGGCAAAGGCACCGTTAGTGAGGCCAAAACTGATTATACACTGGATGATTAAACTATGGGAAAAACAGAGCTCTGAAGAAATGTGTCACAAAACAAACCATACCTCACCGTGATGTTTATCCCCTTAGACTAACCACGTGAACCTGTCTCCAGATGTTTATCCCTTAGACTAACCACGTGAACCTGTCTCCAGATGTTTATCCCTTAGACTAACCACGTGTCTCCAGATGTTTATCCCTTAGACGAACCACCTGTCTCCAGATGTTTATCCCTTAGACGAACCACATGAACCTGTCTCCAGATGTTTATCCCTTAGACTAACCACAACCTGTCTCCAGATGTTTATCCCTTAGACTAACCACGTGTCTCCAGATGTTTATCCCTTAGACTAACCACGTGAACCTGTCTCCAGATGTTTATCCCTTAGACTAACCACATGAACCTGTCTCCAGATGTTTATCCCTTAGACTAACCACATGAACCTGTCTCCAGATGTTTATCCCTTAGACTAACCATGTACCTGTCTCCAGATGTTTATCCCTTAGACTAACCACATGTATCTGTCTCCAGATGTTTATCCCTTAGACTAACCACGTGAACCTGTCTCCAGATGTTTATCCCTTAGACTAACCACGTGCCACGTGTCTCCAGATGTTTATCCCTTAGACTAACCACATGAACCTGTCTCCAGATGTTTATCCCTTAGACTAACCACGTGAACCTGTCTCCAGATGTTTATCCCTTAGACTAACCACGTGTCTCCAGATGTTTATCCCTTAGACTAACCACATGGACATGTCTCCAGATGTTTATCCCTTAGACTAACCACATGTACCTGTCTCCAGATGTTTATCCCTTAGACTAACCACGTGAACCTGTCTCCAGATGTTTATCCCTTAGACTAACCACGTGAACCTGTCTCCAGATGTTTATCCCTTAGACTAACCACATGTACCTGTCTCCAGATGTTTATCCCTTAGACTAACCACGTGTCTCCAGATGTTTATCCCTTAGACTAACCACATGTACATGTCTCCAGATGTTTATCCCTTAGACTAACCACATGTACCTGTCTCCAGATGTTTATCCCTTAGACTAACCACATGTACCTGTCTCCAGATGTTTATCCCTTAGACTAACCACATGTATCTGTCTCCAGATGTTTATCCCTAGACTAACCACGTGAACCTGTCTCCAGATGTTTATCCCTTAGACTAACCACATGGACCTGTCTCCAGATGTTTATCCCTTAGACTAACCACATGTACCTGTCTCCAGATGTTTATCCCTTAGACTAACCACATGTACCTGTCTCCAGATGTTTATCCCTTAGACTAACCACATGTACCTGTCTCCAGATGTTTATCCCTTAGACTAACCACGTGAACCTGTCTCCAGATGTTTATCCCTTAGACTAACCACGTGAACCTGTCTCCAGATGTTTATCCCTTAGACTAACCACATGTACCTGTCTCCAGATGTTTATCCCTTAGACTAACCACGTGAACCTGTCTCCAGATGTTTATCCCTTAGACTAACCACATGTATCTGTCTCCAGATGTTTATCCCTTAGACTAACCACATGGACCTGTCTCCAGATGTTTATCCCTTAGACTAACCATGGACCTGTCTCCAGATGTTTATCCCTTAGACTAACCACATGAACCTGTCTCCAGATGTTTATCCCTTAGACTAACCACGTGTCTCCAGATGTTTATCCCTTAGACTAACCACATGTACATGTCTCCAGATGTTTATCCCTTAGACTAACCACATGTACCTGTCTCCAGATGTTTATCCCTAGACTAACCACGTGTACCTGTCTCCAGATGTTTATCCCTTAGACTAACCACATGTACCTGTCTCCAGATGTTTTATCCCATAGACTAACCACATGTACCTGTCTCCAGATGTTTATCCCTTAGACTAACCACATGTACCTGTCTCCAGATGTTTATCCCTTAGACTAACCACATGTACCTGTCTCCAGATGTTTATCCCTTAGACTAACCACGTGAACCTGTCTCCAGATGTTTATCCCTTAGACTAACCACATGTACCTGTCTCCAGATGTTTATCCCTTAGACTAACCACATGAACCTGTCTCCAGATGTTTATCCTTAGACTAACCACATGTATCTGTCTCCAGATGTTTATCCCTTAGACTAACCACGTGAACCTGTCTCCAGATGTTTATCCCTTAGACTAACCACGTGAACCTGTCTCCAGATGTTTATCCCTTAGACTAACCCGTGAACCTGTCTCCAGATGTTTATCCCTTAGACTAACCACGTGCCACGTGTCTCCAGATAACCTGATCAGCAGTTCTTTGAACAACATGTACCTGATAACCTGATCAGTGTCTTGTAACCATATGAACGGTACCTGTCTGAATAAGTTATTCATGGCTTCATCCTGACATGACCACTGAATTGTCTGTTGTAGGTTCTTCTGTACTATGAAGTGTTTATCCTTGATGTATTTTATTTATTATAACTGTTAATTTCTCTACCTTAAGCCACATTCAATGTCATTTAAGTGAGATTTGCAGTACGTCCATCCAGCCTCATAACGCAGACGACGTGTAACCACGCCAGCCCAGGACCTCTTCTTCCGTCTTCTTCACCTGTGGAATCGTCTGAGACCAGCCAACCGGTTTCTGTCTTTAAGGAAGACCTTATGTGGAGAAGAAATCTCATTCTGATTGGCTGGGCCTGGCTCCCCAGTGGGCGGGACTGACTGGCTGCCATGTGGTTGAGCCTATGCCCTACCTGGCACACCAATGGCTAAACCTCCACAGTCATGTGAAATCCATAGATTAAGGACTAATGAATGTATTTTTATTTACTGATTTCTTTATCTGAACTATGAACTGTAGTTCAGTAAAACTGCTGAAAGTGTTTCATGTTGCAGTTATTGTTTTTGTTCAGTATAGTTGGAGCAGTGTCTTAAAGTCACCGGGGTCCACTGTACTAATGCATTATTGAAATGCAGTAGAACAGCGGGGACACAGCTAGCAGGACAGCGAGGGGACACAGCTAGCAGGACAGCGAGGTACACAGCTAGCAGGACAGCGGGGGACACAGTTAGCAGGACAGTGAGGTACACAGCTAGCAGGACAGCGAGGTACACAGCTAGCAGGACAGCGAGGTACACAGCTAGGAGGACAGCGGGGGACACAGTTAGCAGGACAGCGAGGGGACACAGCTAGCAGGACAGCGAGGTACACAGCTAGGAGGACAGCGGGGGACACAGTTAGCTGAACTACGAGGGACACTGCTAGCAGGATAGCGAGGACACAGCTAGCAGGACAGCGAGGGACACAGCTAGCAGGACAGTGAAGTACACAGCTAGGAGGACAGCAGGGGACACAGTTAGCAGGACAGCGAGGGACACAGCTAGCAGGACAGCGAGGTACACAGCTAGGAGGACAGCGGGAGACACAGTTGCTGAATACGAGGGGACACTGCTAACTGGGATGGCAGGGACACAGCTAAAAGGACAGCGAGGGACACAGCTAGCAGGACAGCGAGGTACACATCTATCAGGACAGCGATGGACATAGCTAAGAGTAGAGTGAGGTACACAGCTTGCAGGACATTGAGGTACACAGGTAGCAGGACAGTGAGTTACACAGCTAGCAGGACAGCGAGGGACACAGTTAGCAGGACAGCGAGGGACACAGCTAGCAGGACAGCAAGGTACACAACTAGCAGGACAGCGAGGGACACAGCTAGCAGGACAGTGAGGGACACAGCTAGGAGGACAGTGAGGGACACAGCTAGCAGGACAGCAAGGTACACAGCTAGCAGGATGATGAGGGACACAGCTAGGAGGACAGCGAGGTACACAGCTAGCAGGACAGCGAGGGACACAGCTAGCAGGACAGTGAAGGACACAGCTAGCAGGACAGCGAGGGACAAAGCTAGCAGGACAGCGAGGGACACAGCTAGCAGGACAGTGAGGTACACAGCTAGCAGGACAGCGAGGGACACAGCTAGCAGGACAGCAAGGTACACAGCTAGCAGGATGATGAGGGACAAAGCTAGGAGGACAGTGAGGTACACAGCTTGCAGGACACCGAGGGACACAGCTAGCAGGACAACGAGGGACACAGCTAGCAGGACAGCGAGGGACACAGCTAGCAGGACAGCGAGGGACACAGCTAGCAGGAAAGTGAGGGACACAGCTGGCAGGACAGCGAGGGACACAAGTAGCAGGACAGCGAGGGACACAGCTAGCAGGAAAGTGAGGGACACAGCTGGCAGGACAGCGAGGGACACAAGTAGCAGGACAGCGAGGGACAAAGCTAGGAGGACAGCGAGTGACACAGCTAGCAGGACAGTGAGGTACACAGCTAGCAGGACAGCGAGGGACACAGATAGCAGGACAGTGAGGGACACAGCTAGGAGGACAGCGAGGGACACAGCTAGCAGGACAGCAAGGTACACAGCTAGCAGGATGATGAGGGACACAGCTAGCAGGATAGCGAGGGTACATAGCTAGGAGGGACAGCTGAGGTACACAGCTAGGAGGACAGCGAGGGATACATCTAGCAGGACAGCGATGACACAGCTAGCAGGACAGCGAGGACACAGCTAGCAGGACAGAGAGGGACACAGCTGGCAGGACAGCGAGGGATACAGCTAGCAGGACAGCGAGGGACACATCTAGCACGACAGCGGGACACAGCTAGCTGGACGAGGGACACAGCTAGCACGACACCGAGGTACACAGCCTAACTTGGGACATTGAGGGACACAGGTAGCAGGACAGCGAGGACACAGCTAGCAGGACAGCGAGGGACACAGCTAGCAGGATGATGGGGGACACGTAGGAGGACAGCGAGGTACACAGCTATCAGGACGAGGGACACAGCTAGCAGGACAGCGAGGGACACAGCCTTGGGACAGCAGGGACACAGCTAGCAGGACAGCGGGACACAGCTAGCAGGACAGCGGGGACACAGCT
This sequence comes from Oncorhynchus masou masou, assembly GCF_036934945.1. Lineage (NCBI taxonomy): Eukaryota > Metazoa > Chordata > Actinopteri > Salmoniformes > Salmonidae > Oncorhynchus > Oncorhynchus masou. The sequence goes on along the minus strand of NW_027015917.1, from coordinate 978 downwards.
AGCAAGACAGCGAGGGACACAGCTAGCAGGACAGCGAGGGACACAGCTAGCAGGACAGTGAGAGACACAGCTGGGAGGAGAGCGAGGTACACAGCTAGCAGGACAGCAAGGTACACAGCTAGAAGGATTATGAGGGACACAGCTAGGGAGGACAGCGAGGTACACAGCAAGCAGGACAGCGGGGACACAGCTAGAGGACATTGAGGTACACACAGCTAGCAGGACAGCGGGGACACAGCTAGCAGGACAGCGAGGGACACAGCTAGGAGGACAGCGAGGGACACAGCGAGCAGGACAGTGAGGGGACACAGCTAGCAGGACAGTGAGGGATTTTAGCTAGCAGGACAGTGAGGACACAGCTAGCATGACAGTGAGGGACACAGCTAGGAGGATAGTGAGGGACACAGCTAGCAGGACAGTGAGGGACACATCTAGCAGGACAGCGAGGGACACAGCTAGGAGGACAGCGTGGGACACAGCTAGCAGGACAGCGAGGGACACAGCTAGCAGAACAGTGAGGGACACAGCTAGGAGGACAGCGAGCTACACAGCTAGCAGGACAGTGATGGACACAGCGAGCAGGACAGTGAGGGACACAGCTAGCAGGACAGTGAGGTGTACAGCTAGCAGGATGATGATGGACACAGCTAGGAGGACAGCGAGGTACACAGCTAGCAGGACAGCGAGGTACACAGCTAGCAGGACAGTGAGGGACACAGCTGGGAGGACAGCGAGGTACACAGCTAGGAGGACAGCGAGGTACACAGCTAGCAGGACAGTGAGGGACACAGCTGGGAGGACAGTGAGGGACACAGCTAGGAGGACAGCGAGGGACACAGCGAGCAGGACTGCGAGGTACACAGCTAGCAGGACAGTGAGGGACACAGCTGGGAGGACAGTGAGGGACACAGCTAGGAGGACAGTGAGGGACACAGCTAGCAGGACAGTGAGGGACACAGCTAGCAGGACAGTGAGGGA